>NC_064643.1:165864410-166167440 GCF_023864345.2 Schistocerca serialis cubense | reverse complement strand
ATAAGTTTAGTGTCTTTGTTTTGCGACCGCATCGCAAAACCGTGCGATTAGTAGACGAAAGGACGTGCCTCTCCAATGGGAACCGAAAACATTCGATCGCAAGGTCATAGGTCAACCGATTCCTCCACAGGAAAACATGTCTGATATATTCTATACGACACTGGTGACGGCATGTGCGTCACATGACAGGAATATGGTGTCGACCCACCTAACTTCTACACTTGGCGAATGGGTACAAAGATTCTTCTACCTTGCCCGATTTAGGTTTTCTTGTGGATGTGATAATCACTCCCAAAAAAGTGATGAAAACATAAGAGTTTGTCACATAAACTGAAAATAAAAAATTAAACTTTTCACTCGATGGAAGATTTGAACCAAGGACCTTTCGTTCCGCAGCTGCTCACGTTACCAAGAGACCACAGGGCTCCTGCGTTCCTAATGTCCTTGATATTGCATATCTTCCCATGAACTACTCAGTTTGTATATTTTGCTTATTTTTTTCACAGTTCCACACAACTTCTTCCTGTTTTCTCAAGTGATCTGTGTTCAGTTTTTCAAGGCCTATCTACTGTGCCAACTTATAACTAAATGTGAGGGGGGTGCGATGGGGAGGTTCCCTTGTAAGTATACTTTTTATTTTGATTTCGAATACACTAAAATAGTGATAGTTATATACAAAGAACGAATACAAGCCGGCTGCGGTGGCCGAGCGGTTCTAGGCACTTCAGTCCGGAACCGCACGACTGCTACGGTCGCAGGTTCGAATCCTGCCTCGGGCATGGATGTGTGTGATGTCCTTAGGTTAGTTAGGTTTAAGTAGTTCTAAGTTCTAGGGGACTGATGACGTCGGCTGTTAAGTCCTATAGTGCTCAGTCATTTGAAGGAATACAAACGTATGGGAAAACATCTATCTAATACTAACCTTTTGCTGCTACAGACATGCATTCTGCATTCCGAGCTGAGGGGAACAAACATGAGTCAACTTAGGAAATTGTAAATAAGGTCTTTCAGAAAATTATTAAGTGATTCTCTGCAAATGAACTGTCGCTAATTTTTGAGAAACACAGTACATACAATTCTGTACAGTAAACGGCATAACACCATTGTTAAATATAGACTTTGATCAGAAGTCTGTTGCTATGGCAGAAAAGTCAGAATTTCTGGATGTGCGTTGATGAGATATTGAACTGGAAGAAACACATCGATGATCTGCTGAAACCGTTTGGTTCAAATGCGTATGCTATTAGGGTTATTGCAAATTTTCTTGATAAACGTATCAGTAAATTAGTCTACAATGGCTATTTTTATTCAGTGCTTTCATATGGCAACATATTTTGCGGTAATTCATCATCAAGGGAAAAAGTATTCTTTGCACAAAAGCCTGTAATCAGAATAATAGCTGGATCCCACCCAAGCTCATATTTTAACGAACACGGCATGTTCACAGTACCTTCGCAGTGCATATATTGTTAATAACTCATCTCAGTTCACCAATAATAGCGAAGACCATAGCTGCAACACTAGAGGAAAGGATGATCGTCACTAATCTGGGTTGAATCTGAGTTTGGCACAGAAAAGAGTAAATAATGATGCTATAAAACCCTTTGGTCATTTGCCAAATAGCATTAAAAGTCTGACAGTTAGCCAACCAACATTCAAAAACAAATTAAAAGAATTGCTGAGTGACAACTCCCTCTGCTCAACAGATGAATTTTTAGATATGAAGTAGTAACTGTAAAAAAACCGTAATTGTATTTTGTACTGTGTAAAGAAAACATATTAAGCTGACACGTTCCACATCATTACGAAATGTCGTATTCATGACCTATGGAATTAGTATTAATGTAACTTAATGTAATGTTATGATTGCACTGGTCGCCAATGCTGAGGGTGATATTGATCAATCGACGATAAGAAAACTATAGCTCAAAACATTCGATTTTTCCACTTCTCACAGTCTCATATATTCGCTCGATAAAGGAGTTAATTTCCTTTCGTTATATGCCATAGCTATTGCGCTGAATCATCTCAATTAGAACATTGCCCGCAATTTTAAAAATTTTGCAGAGATAAAAATGCATTGCGTAAAGTTTGTGTCTTTACGGCTTTAGCTCGTACATTGCAGACAATGAAATGTAGGTAAGATATCTAAATATTATTTAAAATTGAGAACACAACGACATCTCACTTAGTTCTCGAGTTACTGGGTTCTGATGTCCGAACGACGGCCGAGGGCGATGCTCTCGCTCCCGTTCTGGCGCATCGCGATTCACGTGGTCATAAAAATCGTCATATCTCATAAGCGATTCAAGACATGAAAAGAGGTTTCTTGCAAATTATAGCAAGCAATGAGGCACGTATGTTGTATGATAAATACCCGAAACATTTTTATTCTCCGTGCTATGGAAGAAACTCGTCTGCAGCAATGAGAAATCGGAGGCTCAGGACGCGTGCAGACGTCGGTAACACTATAGCAAAACCAAAGTGGTGCACGTATACACGTCTACAGCACTTGAGGAAACAGCGTATCGGGGCTGGTCGAATTTTCGTCAATGCTGCTTTTGCCGCTAAATAGGTATTCGACTAAATACAGGGTGTTTCAAAAATGACCGGTATATTTGAAACGGCAATAAAAACTAAACGAGCAGCGATAGAAATACACCGTTTGTTGCATTATGCTTGGGACAACAGTACATTTTCAGGCGGACAAACTTTCGAAATTACAGTAGTTACAATTTTCATCAACAGATGGCGCTGCAAGTGATGTGAAAGATATAGAAGACAACGCAGTCTGTGGGTGCGCCATTCAGTACGTCGTCTTTCTGCTGTAAGCGTGTGCTGTTCACAACGTGCAAGTGTGCTGTAGACAACATGGTTTATTCCTTAGAACAGAGGATTTTTCTGGTGTTGGAATTCCACCGCCTAGAACACAGTGTTGTTGCAACAAGACGAAGTTTTCAACGGAGGTTTAATGTAACCAAAGGACCGAAAAGCGATACAATAAAGGATCTGTTTGAAAAATTTCAACGGACTGGGAACGTGACGGATGAACGTGCTGGAAAGGTAGGGCGACCGCGTACGGCAACCACAGAGGGCAACGGGCAGCTAGTGCAGCAGGTGATCCAACAGCGGCCTCGGGTTTCCGTTCGCCGTGTTGCAGCTGCGGTCCAAATGACGCCAACGTCCACGTATCGTCTCATGCGCCAGAGTTTGCACCTCTATCCATACAAAATTCAAACGCGGCAACCCCTCAGCGCCGCTACCATTGCTGCACGAGAGACATTCGCTAACGATATAGTGCACAGGATTGATGACGGCGATATGCATGTGGGCAGCATTTGGTTTACTGACGAAGCTTATTTTTACCTGGACGGCTTCGTCAATAAACAGAACTGGCGCATATGGGGAACCGAAAAGCCCCATGTTGCAGTCCCATCGTCCCTGCATCCTCAAAAAGTACTGGTCTGGGCCGCCATTTCTTCCAAAGGAATCATTGGCCCATTTTTCAGATCCGAAACGATTACTGCATCACGCTATCTGGACATTCTTCGTGAATTTGTGGCGGTACAAACTGCCTTAGACGACACTGCGAACACCTCGTGGTTTATGCAAGATGGTGCCCGGCCACATCGCACGGCCGACGTCTTTAATTTCCTGAATGAATATTTCGATGATCGTGCGATTGCTTTGGGCTATCCGAAACATACAGGAGGCGGCGTGGATTGGCCTCCCTATTCGCCAGACATGAACCACTGTGACTTCTTTCTGTGGGGACACTTGAAAGACCAGGTGTACCGCCAGAATCCAGAAACAATTGAACAGCTGAAGCAGTACATCTCATCTGCATGTGAAGCCATTCCGCCAGACACGTTGTCAAAGGTTTCGGGTAATTTCATTCAGAGACTACGCCATATTATTGCTACGCATGTTGGATATGTGGAAAATATCGTACTATAGAGTTTCCCAGACCGCAGCGCCATCTGTTGTTGAAAATTGTAACTACTGTAATTTCGAAAGTTTGTCTGCCTGAAAATGTACTGTTGTCCCAAGCATATTGCAACAAACGGTGTATTTCTATCGCTGCTCGTTCAGTTTTTATTGCCGTTTCAAATATACCGGTCATTTTTGAAACACCCTGTACCTATCACGCAAAGGTCGCATAACTCTAGTCTTTTGGTAGTAGATGAAAGTTATTCAAACTATCGAGCGTTCGCTATTCTTGCATGAGTCGTTTGAAAGAAAAAAAGTCAAATATTTCCTTTTAGTTGGTTTGTTGTCTTTAAAACAAGGGAAGTAGGTATCAACTTCTTATTTAATATCCCGATATTAATTATGCAATGTTAAAAACTGGTTCAAGTGGCTGTAAGCACTATGGGACGTAACATCTGAGGTCATCAGTCCCCTAGACTTAAAACTACCTAAACCTAACTAACCTAAGGACATCACACACATCCATGCCCCAGGCGGGATTCGAACTTGCGACAGTAGCAGCAGCTCGACTCCGGACTGAAGTATGCAATGTTACTAGCTGTCACTCTTACAAGTTCACGCTCGAAAGCAGCAAGAAGATATTTAGCCCGAATCGATATTCTGAATGTACTTTTACATTTTGAATGTACTTTTATTATTTGCCTCAAAATTTTTATGCGCACACTGGCATAGTCCGCCGCCAATCGTACATTCGAAAAGAAGCAACATGTCGATGTCTGTCAATAGTTCGACAGGGACACACATCCGTGTCAACATGGCATCACACAAGAGCCCCGGTGTGGTGTAATGGAAGGAACTATCGTGTATGTGACAAGGCACACAATCAGGGATTTCTCAAAATTACGACCAAGTAACCGTACGTCGGCTTTCATATGTACACTGAAGGAAAAAAAATCACAACACCAAGGAGTTGTGCGACATAAGCATAAGTTGGTAGGTTGTCTATGAGACTGGACGTCGTGAGGTGAATTAGTCAAGAATCAATTCAAAGTGACAAACGCGCCATTATCAGCGCCTCACTAGGTTTGAACGAGATCGTGTAATAGGACTACGACAATCTGGACGTCCCTCCTGTGATATAGCAGAAAGAACTGGCAGCCACTGGTGGCCACTGTATATAATTGCTGGCACGAGAATGTATGGTCCCGAGATCACCGGGCTCTGGTCGGCCGTGTGACACCATCGAGAGGGAAGATCATCGAGTTCGGCGTGCTATGCATCTGCAGCAGCAATCTGAGCAGCATCTGGCACCGCAGTGACACAACGAGCTGTTACAAATCGGTCACTTGAAGGACCGCTCCGAGCCAGACGCTCTGTATTCTACTGTCTCTAAATCACAGCTGTTTGGGACTTCAGTGGTATCAAGCGAAAGCTAAGTAGGACAGGGTGCGGGTCTGCCGCGTTTTCTGATGAAAGCTCGTTCTGCCTCGGTGCCAGTGATACGTTGGTTAGAAGCAGGGCAGCTGAGGACGTGCAACCAACCTGTCTGCGTGCTAGACACATTGAACCCACACCTGCAGTTACTGACTGGGGTGCAATTTCGAAAGACAATAGGAGAACTTTCGTGGTTATCCTGAGCATCCTGACTACTAATTTGTACGTCAATCTGGTGATTCGACCTGCTGCCATTCACGAACAGCATTTCAGGGCATGTTTTCCAACAGGATAACGGGAGTCCACGTACCGCTATTGTAACCTAACATGTGTTGGTCTACCTGGTGACCAGATCTGTCTCCGATCGAGCACATATGGGACATCATCGGACTACAACTCCAGCGCCGCCCAAAACAGCATTAACAGTCCCTGCGTTGAGCGACCAATGGTAACAGGAATGGTCCGCCGACCGACAAACTGACTTCGGCACCTGTACAACACTAAGCATGCACGTTTACATGCTTATATTCAATATTCTGGCGGTTACACTGGTTGTTAATGTACCAGCATTTCACATTTGCAATGGCTTATCTCGAATTTACACTAAACTGTGATCCTGCAGTGTTACCGTTGTTACTTAGACAAACGTAATCCCTAAATTTCATTGCTCTACATCAAATACTTTCTGGTGTTCCGATTTTTTGCTGCCAGTGTACTTTTGCATACTCGCCTAAATAAGAGTTGTAGAGTTCCAGCTAAACATTAACGGCATGTCCATACCCCGTATCCATTATGGAATTGCCTGTAAGTTTACTGGTGAATGCTCCTACGTCAGGGAATAGGGTCTCGCTGAGTCTCTTCATCAAATCGACACATTCTTCGTCATGAGCTGAAACTTTGCAGCCGGCCAGTGTGGCCGAGCGGTTCTAGGCGCTTCAGTCTGGAACCGCTCGGGCATGGATGTGTGTGATGTCCTTAGGTTAGTTAGGTTTAGATGGTTCAGATGGCTCTGAGCACTATGGGACTTAACATCTATGGTCATCAGTCCCCTAGAACTTAGAACTACTTAAACCTAACTAACCTAAGGACAGCACACAACACCCAGCCATCACGAGGCAGAGAAAATCCCCGACCCCGCCGGGAATCGAACCCGGGAACCCGGGCGAGTTAGGTTTAAGTAGTTGTAAGTTCTAGGGAACTGATGACCTCAGATGTTAAGTCCCATAGTGCTCAGAGTCATTTGAACCATTTTTTTGAAACTTTGCATAATCGAGATATGCAAATCTGGAGAGGGGCGTGTCCTCCTGACACATTGTCTCAGAAAGTTGCTGAAGTGGTGCACGCATATATCAGAGCGTGTATAAGAACTGGAGTGTAATTTCTTTGGCGATTCGCTTGGAGACTTTGATGTACTTTTCGACTTTTCTCAAGGCAAGAGACTAACCCAGCCATTCTCCAAACCGAAATCACCCAAGAGCTCAATAAGGAAGTGAGCATCACACCCACTGAAATTATGGGTGAAAATTGGTATGTGTCGCGGCATTTGGTGTTTCAGGTTTGCAAGCGTTGAGTGCTGTGCTGCGGGATTTTCCCATCAGAGGACCGTGGTCTCGTTGGGGAGTTTCTGCTTTTCTAACAGCAACCTACACATATGACAATCAACTGCTTTTCTGTGTAATACATCATTCTCTTGCAGTTTGTCATGGGAGTATTAGTGCGATACATCTCATCAACAATCTTTGCATCTTGTTCGAACTAAGGGAGCAAGCATCTCGCATGGTTCTCCTTGCTATATAAAGCCAAATGGTTGAGATTTGAGTCATATATGCACATAACCTTTTATGCCAACACATATGGTACGTGCCGCTCTGTGAAGGTCACAGGAGTGAAGAGGTATTCGAAGTCAGTGTGCATAACAAAAGGACAGTGCTCCTGATGGTGGCATCCTTAACTTTAAGAACGTGGCCACAGCAGGTGTTTTCACACATACCGGTTTCTGACTGGAACGATCTATCAGATTGATTGCTAAATGCTTCCTCATAGGAAATGAGATGAGGCATCTAGAACAATAAGCATCTAGAACAATAATGCTGCACCGTGATACTTACTCGGTTGGGACTGTAATAACTGGGACATATATTTGATCCATAACGAGTATTGATTGTCCTCCCCGAAGTGGCCGTGCGGTTAAAGGCGCTGCAGTCTGGAGCCGCAAGACCGCTACGGTCGCAGGTTCGAATCCTGCCTCGGGCATGGATGTTTGTGATGTCCTTAGGTTAGTTAGGTTTAACTACACTCCTGGAAATTGAAATAAGAACACCGTGAATTCATTGTCCCAGGAAGGGGAAACTTTATTGACACATTCCTGGGGTCAGATACATCACATGATCACACTGACAGAACCACAGGCACATAGGCACAGGCAACAGAGCATGCACAATGTCGGCACTAGTACAGTGTATATCCACCTTTCGCAGCAATGCAGGCTGCTATTCTCCCATGGAGACGATCGTAGAGATGCTGGATGTAGTCCTGTGGAACGGCTTGCCATGCCATTTCCACCTGGCGCCTCAGTTGGACCAGCGTTCGTGCTGGACGTGCAGACCGCGTGAGACGACGCTTCATCCAGTCCCAAACATGCTCAATGGGGGACAGATCCGGAGATCTTGCTGGCCAGGGTAGTTGACTTACACCTTCTAGAGCACGTTGGGTGGCACGGGATACACGCGGACGTGCATTGTCCTGTTGGAACAGCAAGTTCCCTTGCCGGTCTAGGAATGGTAGAACGATGGGTTCGATGACGGTTTGGATGTACCGTGCACTATTCAGTGTCCCCTCGACGATCACCAGTGGTGTACGGCCAGTGTAGGAGATCGCTCCCCACACCATGATGCCGGGTGTTGGCCCTGTGTGCCTCGGTCGTATGCAGTCCTGATTGTGGCGCTCACCTGCACGGCGCCAAACACGCATACGACCATCATTGGCACCAAGGCAGAAGCGACTCTCATCGCTGAAGACGACACGTCTCCATTCGTCCCTCCATTCACGCCTGTCGCGACACCAGTGGAGGCGGGCTGCACGATGGGGTGTGAGCGGAAGACGGCCTAACGGTGTGCGGGACCGTAGCCCAGCTTCATGGAGACGGTTGCGAATGGTCCTCGCCGATACCCCAGGAGCAACAGTGTCCCTAATTTGTTGGGAAGTGGCGGTGCGGTCCCCTACGGCACTGCGTAGGATCCTACGGTCTTGGCGTGCATCCGTGCGTCGCTGCGGTCCGGTTCCAGGTCGACGGGCACGTGCACTTTCCGCCGACCACTGGCGACAACATCGATGTACTGTGGAGACCTCTCGCCCCACGTGTTGAGCAATTCGGCGGTACGTCCACCCGGCCTCCCGCATGCCCACTATACGCCCTCGCTCAAAGTCCGTCAACTGCACATACGGTTCACGTCCACGCTGTCGCGGCATGCTACCAGTGTTAAAGACTGCGATGGAGCTCCGTATGCCACGGCAAACTGGCTGACACTGACGGCGGCGGTGCACAAATGCTGCGCAGCTAGCGCCATTCGACGGCCAACACCGATGTTCCTGGTGTGTCCGCTGTGCCGTGCGTGTGATCATTGCTTGTACAGCCCTCTCGCAGTGTCCGGAGCAAGTATGGTGGGTCTGACACACCGGTGTCAATGTGTTCTTTTTTCCATTTTCAGGAGTGTAGTTCTAAGTTCTAGGGGACTAATGACCTCAGCAGTTGAGTCCCATAGTGCTCAGAGCCAATTGAACCATTTTTTTGATTGTCCTCCTGAGAGATAAACAACAAATCTACATGTTTGGGACAGTGACCAGCCAATTGGGAAATTTAGAGGAGTCCGATGGCGGTATGCCTTACCTGATTCTCTTTCTGCATATCGTCCTCTTGTTCTCGCTTACTTTCTTTCTTCGACAGGCCGTAAACATGAAATAAAAAAGGATTCTGCCTCTTAGCGACGGGTAAATAGATGCTATAACAGTTATAATACCCACGAATATTATTAGTTGCACTGTATTTACTTGGACGCTGTCGTTGTTTGCTGTAATTACCCTTACAAGCCAGCAGTGACCAAGAAGATCAAACTTCGTCTTTGCAATTTTCGACATAAATACAAACACGTTTAACAGCTATATCCTCTGGAAGAGGGTGGGGGAGGGGGAGACTCTCCTTTTAACGGAGCATTGGTAGGTAAGTGGCAGCCGGACACTGTGGACGAGTGGTTCTAGGCGCTTCAGTCCGGAACCAAGCGGCTGCTACGGTCGCAGGTTCGAATCCTGCTTCGAACATGGATGTGTGTGATGTCCTTAGGTTAGTTAGGTTTAAGTAGTTCTAAGTCTAGGGGACTGATGACCACAGATGTTAAGTCCCATAGTGCTTAGAGACATTTGAACCAGGAGTAAACGGCTGAGTGACTCACCAGATCCCTCTTCCTGCAGTTTTGAGAATTTTCCTTATCTGAACGAGTAGACAGCCATTCTGGAAGAGTAGGCTCTCGTTAAGCTGCATAGACTTATCCACAAAGTCAGGTGAGATCCAATCCTCAAATGCACCGGCGACCACAGAATGATTTAATGATGAAATATTGTGAGTAAATATTTCCGTATCAGTTTTGCCTACGACGTTGGCATTACATTCCCATAGCAACCGCTACTGTAAGTTAAGACCTTCTTTCGTAAATAAGGGAGGCAAGTTTGCCTTCTGTCTTTTGTTACTTCTCCGTTTGCTCTTCTCTCTTGTAGCAGCTTTGCATGTGAGCATAATCGCAGTTACTTTTAAGGAGTTGGGTAATAAAAATAATAATCCCTACTGTCGTCGATGTTTTATTTAAAGAATACTGTTGTCACTTAGTCACTAATGATTAGTCCGCCCCCGGTAACTGAATGGTCAGCGTGACGCATTGTCAGTCCTCTGGGTCCGGGTTCGATTCCCGGCTGGGTCGGGGAATTTTCTCCGCCCAGGGCCTGAGTGTTGCGCTGTCCTCATCATCATCCTATCATCCCCATCGACTGCAGGTCGCCGAAGTGGCGTCATATTGAAAGACAGGCACCCGGCGAACGGTCTTCCCGGCGTGGGGCCCCAGCCATACGATTAAATAAATAAACTAATGATACAAAAGTTTCTGTATATCAGTGTAATTGTAGTTGTAATGCTATTAGTTAGGTGACGTGTCAATTTGTACGTCAATCACGCTCCATCACATACAAATTTGCACACTGCATAAAAGTCGAACCCTTGCAATCTAAATTTACTTCCTGCATTCCGATCTACGTTATTCAACGTCGTGCAAACATATTAGTTGGACAGTATTTAATACAAACATGATACTCCGTCACCAAACTTATCTGCTCGCCAACAGCGATCTGGAACCTGACTACCAGTTAGTTATAACAGACAATCCGCTGTAGAAGTTGTAAGATACCGTCATTAATTGGATCACTTACGATTTTTGATGTTTAATTCCTGCGGTATCACTGTGACTCATGCCGTCTTCTGAACAATTAGGGTATGGCAGAATGCTACATCAGCAGTTTTCTCAGTTCATAAAAAGAAAAAAAAAACATTTTAGTTTCCATCTCTCCGTCTATCTCCTTTCTTATCCGGTGAGGTACAGCGTGACTGACCTCGTTCTACTGTCCAGGATAGTTGCTGTTGCTAGCCCGTTCGCTATTACTATAACGAGCAGACGAGGAGGTTGACGGATGGGGTGAGTGAGAGAACCGCACTGGACGCAACCGGGGAGTTTGTGACAGTGCTGGATGCTTGTGCTGCGTTGAAGAAAACCACCTCTGGACGACCCCAGCATCTCTGCAAGGAAACAAAATGAAGACATTGACATTGACATTTCCCGATTTCGGGAAAAAACATGGCAGATACAGGCAAACGTAAATGATGGTAATTCTTTGTACGAGGGCAGTTCAATAAGTAATGCAACACATTTTTTTTCTGAAACAGGGGTTGTTTTATTCAGAATTGAAATACACCAGGTTATTCCCCAATCTTTTAGCTACACAACACTATTTTTCAACGTAATCTCCATTCAATGCTACGGCCTTACGCCACCTTGAAATGAGGGCCTGCATGCCTGCACGGTACCATTCCACTGGTCGATGTCGGAGCCAACGTCGTACTGCATCAATAACTTCTTCATCATCCGCGTAGTGCCTCCCACGGATTGCGTCCTTCATTGGGCCAAACATATGGAAATCCGACGGTGCGAGATCGGGGCTGTAGGGTGCATGAGGAAGAACAGCCCACTGAAGTTTTGTGAGTTCCTCTCGGGTGCGAAGACTTGTGTGAGGTCTTGCGTTGTCATGAAGAAGGAGAAGTTCGTTCAGATTTTTGTGCCTACGAACACGCTGAAGTCGTTTCTACATTTTCTGAAGAGTAGCACAATACACTTCAGAGTTGATCGTTTGACCATGGGGAAGGACATCGAACAGAATAACCCCTTCAGCGTCCCAGAAGACTGTAGCCATGACTTTACCGGCTGAGAGTATGGCTTTAAACTTTTTCTTGGTAGGGGAGTGGGTGTGGCGCCACTCCATTGATTGCCGTTTTGTTTCAGGTTCGAAGTGATGAACCCATGTTTCATCGCCTGTAACAATCTTTGACAAGAAATTGTCACCCTCAGCCACATGACGAGCAAGCAATTCCGCACAGCCATCTCCTTTGCTCTTTATGGTGTTCGGTTAGACAACGAGGGACCCAGCGGGAACAAACCTTTGAATATCCCAATTGGTGAACAATTGTGACAGCACTACCAACAGAGATGTCAAGTTGAGCACTGAGTTGTTTGATGGTGATCCGTCGATCATCTCGAACGAGTGTGTTCGCACGCTCCGCCATTGCAGGAGTCACAGCTGTGCACGGCAGGCCCGCACGCGGGAGATCAGACAGTCTTGCTTGACCTTGCGGCGATGATGACACACGCTTTGCCCAACGACTCACCGTGCTTTTGTCCACTGCCAGATCACCGTAGACATTCCGCAAGCGCCTATGAATATCTGAGATGCCCTGGTTTTCCGCCAAAAGAAACTCGATCACTGCCCGTTGTTTGCAACGCAGATCCGTTACAGACGCCATTTTAACAGCTCCGTACAGCGCTGCCACCTGTCGGAAGACAATGAAACTATACGAGACGAAGCGGGAGTGTTTGAAAATATTCCACAAGAAATTTCCGGTTTTTTCAACCAAAATTGGCCGAGAAAAAAAATTTGTTGCATTACTTATTGAACTGCCCTCGTACTTACCTAGCAGTTCATCAACATCTGTTTTAGCATCACAAATGTACTGTATATCACCGTCAAGTGGTTCCAATTACGGCACATCCTTCACATAATCATCTAAGTTACCTACAATACATAAAAGAAATACATTATATGTACACTGTATAAAGAGCAAATCACGAGAGTCATTCCGAAATGCTTCCTACCTTTATCCATGGAAACTATAGAAGAAACATAAATCACAACATTACAGCTAAATAGAGCCCTATTTCAACTACAGACTGTCACTTTTCCACATCTACATCTACATCTACATGGCTAATCTGCAAATCACATTTAAGTGCCTGGCAGAGGGTTCATCGAACCACCTTCATAATTCTCTATTATTCCAATCTCGTATAGCGCGCGGAAAGAATGAACACCTATATCTTTCCGTACGAGCTCTGATTTCCCTTATTTTATCGTGGTGATCGTTCCTCCCTATGTAGGTCGGTGTCAACAAAATATTTTCGCATTCGGAGGAGAAAGTTGGTGATTGGAATTTCGTGAGAAGATTCAGTCGCAACGAATAACGCCTTTCTTTTAATGATGTCCATCCCAAATCCCATATCATTTCTATGACACTCTCTCCCATATTTCGTGATAGTACAAAACGTGCTGCCCCTTTTTTTTAACTTTTTCGATGTATTTCGTCAGTGCTATCTGGTAAGGATTCCACAACGCGCAGCAGTATTCTAAAAGAGGACGGACAAGCAGAGAAGATCCAAACAAGAGCGGCGCGTTTCGTCACAGGGTTATTTGGTAACCGTGATAGCGTTACGGAGATGTTTAACAAACTCAAGTGGCAGACTCTGCAAGAGAAGCGCTCTGCATCGCGGTGTAGCTTGCTCGCCAGGTTTCGAGAGGGTGCGTTTCTGGATGAGGTATCGAATATATTGCTTCCCCCTACTTATACCTCCCGAGGAGATCACGAATGTAAAATTAGAGAGATTAGAGCGCGCACGGAGGCTTTCAGACAGTCGTTCTTCCCGCGAACCATACGCGACTGGAACAGGAAATGGAGGTAATGACAGTGGCACGTAAAGTGCCCTCCGCCACACACCGTTGGGTGGCTTGCGGAGTATAAATGTAGATGTAGATGTAGATGTAGATGTAGTGTAGGCAGTCTCCTTATTAGGTCTATTACATTTCCTAAGTGCGCTGCCATTGAAACGCAGCCTTTGGTTAGCCTTCCCCACAACATTTTCTATGTGTCCGTTCCAATTCAAGTAGTTCGTAATTGTAATACCTAGGTATTAAGTTGAATTTACGGCTTTTAGATTAGACTGATTTTACGTGTAACCATAGTTTAACCAGTTCCTTTTAGCACTCATGTGGATGAGCTCACACTTTTCGTTATTTAGGGTCAACTGTCACTTTTCGCACCATTCAGATATTTTTTCTAAATCGTTGTGCAGTTTGTTTTGATCTTCTGACGACTTTATTAGTCGATAAACGACAGCGTCATCTGCAAACAACCGAAGACGGTTGCTCAGATGGTCTCCCAAATCGTTTATATAGATAAGGAACAGCAAAGGGTCTATAACACTACCTTGGGGAACGCCTGAAATCACTTCTGTTTTACTCGATGACTTTCCGTCAATTACTACGAACTGTGACGTCTCTGACAGGAAATCACAAATCCAGTCACATAACTGAGACGATATTCCATAAGCACGCAATTTCACTAGAGCCTCTTGTGTAGTGCAGTGTCAAAAGCCTTCCGGAAATCCAGAAATACGGAATCGATCTGAAATCCCTTGTCAATAGCACTCAGCACTTCATGTGAATAAAGAGCTAGTTGTGTTTCACAGGGACGATGTTTTCTAAACCCATGTTGACTGTGTGTCAATAGACCGTTTCCTTCGAGGTAATTCATAATGTTCGATCACAATATATGTTCTAAAATCCTGCTGCATATCGACATCAACGATATGGGCCTGTAATTTAGTGGATTGCTCCGACTACCTTTCTTGAATATTGGTGTGACCTGTGCAACCATAGCCACCACAATTCATTATGCAATTTTTGCCAGCGATGAACCAGATCCTGCGTGCCGCGCTTGTAAAAATCGGAAACCGATGTGGTTAATCACTTCCTTACTGCTTTGACAACAGCATACGAGTCTTGAAAATGTTTGCCACGCAGTCCATCTTTCAGAAGCGCAAAGAGATGGAAGTCTGAAACCTCCAAATCGGAACTGTACGGTGGATGTGGTAAGACATTCCAGCCGAATTTTGAAACGAGTTGCGTGGTCGCAAAACTGATGTGGGGCCTGGCGTTATCATGTTGCAGGTGAAAGTTGGTCCTCTCTTCTGGCCTTACCCTGGAAATTCCGGCTTTCAGATTAGTCAATGTCGTCTAGTAGCGTGCTGAATTGACAGTTTCTCCAGGCTACAGGACATCCGAAAGAACCACACCCTGACTATCCCAGAAGACTGTGCACATCACTTTGCCTCCAGACGGCTGCGTCTTGAATTTCTTCTTTGACGGAGAACTGGCACGTTGCCACTTAATGGACTGTCTTTTGCATTCCGGCTGGTAGTGGTGTCATCACGTATCGTCTCGATGCTATTCAGAAAACTGCCTCCTTCAGCTTCATGTTGGTCCAGCAGGTCCAGACAAATTTCCATTCGATGAGTTTTGGTTTTTGTTCTTCTGTAAGCATCCGCGGGACACATCTCGCACAGTCTTTGCGATAACCAAGATCTTCCAATATTGCTTCCAAGTCAATACGGCCGTCATTCAGCTCTGCATACAATTCTGTGGTCGTTATCCGCCGATCAGCACGGATAAGTTGATCAAGACGCACTTCATTGCGAGGTATGACAGCTGTGCAGGGTCGACTCGTCCGTGGCTTATGGTTTGTCTTGCACACCCTTTTCACTACCTTTAAACTACCTTGTCCACCGCCTCACTTGCTCAGATCTATTGTATCGTCTCCATGTACCTTTAGCAAGCGTCGATGGATTTCAATCGACGCAATTTTTCAGTAGTAAGGAATTCAGTCGCACTTCGCTGTTTTATATACGCGTCCATATCAGACTCCGCTTTGGAACACTCCTCTCCAGGCGCCTACTGCCGCATAACAGCGGGACCACCTCCAAATGAGAGAGGAAGGTTCAAGCATTACAAGCGTTAACACTACATCAACGACATCTGACGCGGACGTCCAGTCACCACAAAAAATCGAAGGCACTACTTTCGGAACGACCCTCCTACTAGTAACACTTTAAACGTGAATCTCCAGCTCTGCAATTCACACTTAATTACTTGGTAGAGGGTTCTTCGAACCAATTTCAGACTATTTCTGTACCGTGCCTGCTGTTCCACTCTCTAGAAATGTGCGTGGCATACATGAACACTTAAATCTTTCTGTACGAGTTCTAATTTCTTTTACTTTATCATGATGACTGTAGGATGGCTACAGTGGAATATTTTCACTTTCAGAGGAGAAAATTGGTGAGCGAAATTACGAGAAAATACCTCGCCGCATTGAAACACGCCTTTGTTTTAATGATTGCCACCCCAACTAGAATATCACATATTCTTAACTATTTCGCTATAATACAAAACTAGCTGCCCTTCTTTGAACATTTTCGATATCCTCCGCCAGTCTGGTAAGGATTGTATACAGTATAGCAATACTCTAGAAGAGGACGAATAAGCGTAGTGCAGGCAGTCTCTTTGGCAGACCTGTTGCATCTTCTAAGTGTTCAGCCTATAAAACTTTGTCTTTGGTTTGCCTTCCCCACAACATTATTAGCATGATTGTCCCAACTTAGCTTGTTGGTAATTGTAATTGCTAGGTCTTTAGTCGAACTGTCATTTCTGGTGTAATTTAAGTTTAACGGATTTGTTTTTGTACTTATGTGGATGACTTGATACTTTTCGTTTCTGAGAAACAGTTTCCACTTTTCGCGCATACATTGTGTCTAAGTCATATTGCAGTTGGTTTCGAATGACTTTATTAGACAATACGTCGCAGCAGCATCTGTAAACCACCTATGATAGATGTTGAGATTATCTACTAAATTGTTTATGTAAATTAGGAACAGCAGAGGGTCTGTAACATTTACTCACAGAACGCCGCATATCATTTCATTTTTCACCGCTGATTTTCAGTCTATTACTACGTACTGTAATCTATCTGATAGCAAATCACGGATCCAGTCGCACAACGGAAGCGATACTGCAAAGGCACGCAATTTTATTGGAAATCTCTTCTGAGGAACGGTGTCAAAAGCCTTCTGCAAGTATGGAAATATGGAATCAGTTTGAGACCCCTGTCGATAGTACCCATTACATAACAAGAATAAAGAGCTACTTGTTTTTCACAAGAATAATATTTTCTGAATCCGTGGTGACTGTGTATCTCTAAACCGTTACCTTCGAGGTAATTCATAACGTTCGAACACAGCATACTTTTCAAAAGGCTAATGTAAATCGACGTTAGTGACGTGGGTCTGTAATTCAGCAGATTATTCCTATTTCCTTTCTTGAGTTTTGGTGCAACCTGTGCAACTTCCAGCCTTTTGGTGCGGGTCTTTCGTCGAGTGAGGGTTGTATGTTGTTGCTAAGTAAGGGACTATTCTGTCAGCATACACTGAAAGAACCTAATTGGTAAGCTATCTGGACCGGGAAACTTGTCTTTAATAAGTGCTTTAAGCTTCCGGAATGAGATTTTCACTCTGCAGCAGAGTGTGCGCTGATGTGAAACTTCATGGCAGATTAAAACTGTGTGCCAGACCGAGACTCGAACTCGGGACCTTTGCCTTTCGCTGGCAAGTGCTCTACCATCTCAGCTGCCCAAGCACGACTCACGACCCGTCCTCACAACTGCGAAGAGCTTCTGTGAAGTTTGGAAGGTAGGAGACGAGGTACTGGCAGAACTGAAGCTGTGAGGACGACTCGTGAGTCGTGCTTGGGTAGCTCAGATGGTACAGCACTTGTCCGCGAAAGGCAAAGGTCCCAAGTTCGAGTCTCGGTCCGGCACACAGTTTTCATCTGCCAGGAAGTTGCTTTAAGCTTGTTCGCTTTACCGAGGATATCTACTTCTAAGTTACACATGTTGCAGTTGTTCTCGATTAGAATTTCCGAATATTTACTTCGTCTTCTTAAGTAAAGGAATTTCGTAAAACTGTGTTTAATAACTCCGCTTTAGTGGCATTGCCATCGGTAATATTTCCACTGGTGAAGCCACTGACCGTGTCTTGGCGCTGGTGTACTTTACATTCGACTAGAATCTCTATAGATTTTCTGTCAGATTTCGAGAGGGTGTTTCGTTGTGGAAGTGATTAAAAACATATCGCATTGAAATGTGTGCCAAGGCGAGCTTCAGTAAAACATTATGGAGATTTTGTGTTCTTTCAAATTTGGAAGCGTTTTTCGTTGCTTCTGCAACAGTGTCTGACTGGTTTTGTGTACCATAGGACATCAGCACCATATTTTATTAGTTTATTTCGTATAGATCTTTCAACTGCAGCAGACACTATTTCTTTGAATTTACGACACATCTCGTCTACACTTACTTAGTTACTTGGGAAGGAGTAGAGGCTGCTCTTAGGAAGGAGTCAAGCTAATTTTTATTTCATTTTTTAATTAGATGTATTTTGCGTTTACTTTTGATGGATTTGAATGTTGCGGTGGTCAGTCTCGCAACACTGATCTTGTCGACACTGATCCCTGTAGCCGCTATGATGCTCCCTGTTTACTCAAGATTAATTGTTGCTAAGAGGTGAAGTCAGTCAGTAGACTGATGACTAAAAAAAAAAAAAAAAAAACAATTTGCACTTCGAGTAGGCTGCTCAACAAATTTTCGGAGAAAGCATTTAGTGCAAATTTTGATGATGTTTTATACCTACCGCCGGGTTTGTATAAGTATTTTCGTCATCACCAACTATAACTGATGTGTGGTGTACGTATGTGTGATGAGACTCAAGTTTTTTTGAACATCTGCATCATCTGAGTTGAAGGGGGTGGGGGGGGGGGGGGGAGGGGAGGAAGAGGGTCGGTAAAAGGAACTAGTTATTAATTTATTCCGGTTGTCAAGTATAACCTCTACCCACACTAACTCGCAGGAGTTATCTACTTCAATTTCGCCACAAGGTAAACTACTTCTTACAGCAGCAAAGACGCCACCGCCAACTGTATCCTTTCTAAACACTGTTAGACCCTTTGTAAAAGTTTCGACTGAACGTATCTGTGGCTATAGTGAGCTGTCGATACTTACAGCGATTAGAGCTTCAGTGCCTTCTGTTAGCGCTTGGTGGTGTGGTTGTTTCCCAACTAAGCTACGCCAGTTTACAACTATTAATTGTTCCTAGGTCTACCCTCCTCCCATGTTCGTCCTGTCCTGCACCCTTTGAAACTGAAGCCCTTTCTGCACTTTCTCGAGACCCTCTAACCTAAGAAACCAAGCTGTCCATTCCACACAGTCCCCATTACCCGTGTAGCCGCATCCTGCATATAGTGGACGCCTGATCTATAAACTGGAACCCGAAACCCCACAATCCTGTGGCACAAGTAGAGAAATCTTCATCGTACACGGTCGCAGAACCGTCTGAACCTATGATTCAGGCCCTCCACTCGGCTCTGTACCAAAGGTCCGTAGTCGGTCCTGTCGACGATGCTACAGATGTTGAGCGCTGCCTACATCTCGCATGCAAGACTAGCAGCCTTTACCACTTCTGTTAGCCGCCTGAAACCAGAGAGAATCTCTTCTGATCCAAAGCGACATGCATCATTAGTATCGACATCAGCCACCAGCTGCAACTGGCTGCACCCTGTGCTCTTCATGGCATCTGGAAGCATTCGTTCGACATCTGCACACTGGATTTCTTTTTTGCAGCCATATCCCTAAGGGCCCTCATTACGCGACTGACATTAGAGCTCCCAACTACTACTAAACCCACCCTCTCTGAATGCCGAGAACATGTGAGCTAAGAGGCTTCCACTGGAACAAAGCGAGTGACTGCATCTGATTCAGGTTCTGTCTCAGCCACAGACAGAACCCAAAACCTGTCCATGAGACGAACCGGGGAGGCCCTTCGAACGGCACCCCAGAAAGTCTTTTGCTGCCTGCCACGCCTTGAAACAGCCTCTCACTCGAGACCAAGTGAGGTGTCATCCTCATTGCAGGCACTGCCTAGGACGGTCACAGTAGTGGACTGATTATGGGACACGAGATTCGTGCTGGGTGTACCTTGCATCCTCATGTCCAGTGTCCTACAGCGAAACCCATTTGCAGTAACCTCAAGCTGCATGACTGAACTCAGCACTGCCTGGAGTTGTGAGCGAAGGGTCACCAACTCAGATCGCAAATGAACAAAGCAGTCACACTCCCTATCCGTACTAAAGTCTGACGACCTATAGAACAAACTGTACTTGAAACACGGAATTCACAAACAAAACCCTGTGTTGCTAAGTGCTGCTGCCTAGACGGGAGATGCTGACCAGCTAACGAGTTCTACAGTTGTAACTGACCGCTCAAACGAAAACAAACGCCTGACGCAAAACAAACCAGGGGAAATATACACTACACCATAATTACAAGGCGAAACTGCGATTAATAGAAATACAAATACGCAAGAAGTTCAAAATTTTAAACTGAAATGCACACAGTACATTAACACCTACTTTTCAATCATTCACAATGAAGGCCATCCATCAGGATATTAGGATGGAGAATGGAGCTGGAACAACATCATAGCCTCCTAGATTGTTAAACAAATCCTCAGCCTATTCCGATCTCTTAGTATCGTCGTCCAAATTTCTCAGAAGAACGTTTGCTAAGTATTCAAGTGTGTGAATTATTATTATTAGTACCTTTTTATGTGAATTAAATACTTACTTATTCACTCACTATTGGACGCATCCTCCACACACCAATGGCGGAAAATAGCGTCATGTCAAAGTAAGCGACTTTATTTTCTTTAAGAGCTCGAGAAACAAGACAACAATTAAAAACTGTATGCACATGTACATTGTAGAAACACTTCTGATGTGAATCAACACACGAATGCATTTGTTTATCCTCAAAGGCTGGTGCTGGCATAGAGTCAGCAAACTTACTGTGATCAGCAGCTGTAGTGTCAACTTGTTTGCACATCTCAAGTATTTTATTAAGGCCCACAGAAACAACAAAGAAGCTATGTCGTAAATATTGTGTGCACAGGTAAATTTTAGAAACAATTTTAACATGAATAAACACATATGTGTATTCGCTCATCCTTGTTGATGGCAGTTGACGCCTCATTTGATATATATTCTGTGCTGCTTTCAAGTACAGCCAGCTCACACACTTGCTTGAGACTCAGCTTCTTAAATGTCCTCGAAAGGAAGAACACATATGTATCACACGTAAGATGCAACACATACATATATACACACCTGCACACATCCACATGTACAGTGTTACATACCAATTTGATCTTCCGTGCCTGGCTGATTTCGACTAGGCTTTGCAATAGCAATGAACTCATTTAATAATCCTGAAAAAAAAACAAGAAAACATCATATAACCACTTAAAAATAAAATTACTGACAAATATGTACATAAAGACATAGCCAATCTCCATTAACTTCCCTACGGTATCGCCACCAAAGACTGGACATGGTAGGCTTTCATCTACAACAGAAAGTTTAATAGTTCATGTCTATGTATGGGAAAAAGAACACATATATAATGCACATACCATCAGTGTAGTTGGTCAATCGCGCTTGTCCCAAGGGTGCCCTGGGACCAGCTAAGGGGAAAACTGGAATGCTGGCGCTGCCTGGTTCTATGCACAAGCCCTGCAGGTGTGCAGTGTTGCGACAGATCAGCAGCCAGTAAACATGTCACACTAACGTCTTCATAAGAGTCATACCCCAGTTTGACGCAGGGAGCAGCTGTAGTCCTCAATGACACTACACTGAGGGGAAGGGGGGCAATAGGGGGGGGGGAGGGCGAGAGGGGGACGACCACTCGCAGCATGGCAAGCATGAGGCTAGATCTGCACACGAAGAGACACACTCTCGCCAAGCCACCTCCAGTTTCTGGAAAAGCAGGTCGGCAGCCATGTCGGTCGCGACCTCTCACACTATTACCAGAAAACCCGTCAAGTTTTACTGCAAGATATCGTCCAGCAGGGACAGGCAGGGGTCTCAATGATCGAAGTCCAGATCGGACACCACTGGCTACCACAATAGTGAATCGGCATTTCCATGCTGGATGATGCAGTCGTAATGAATATGATACCAATAATTACTGAGGTTGACGGGCCACCTCTGCGATTGGTGGGCAGTCCTATCTAGCAGCTTGTAACAAGAGCCAAATAGTGAAACTTGTGATCAATGACGAGGAGGAAGATTGCCTCATAGATGAAAATGTGAAACAATAGCCAGTGCCTCCTTTTCCACCTGTGAATAATTATATTGTCCCATAGAAAGCGTATATGATTCATTAGTGATGGACTACTTGGTGTCATCGAGGTTTCGATGGGACAGAACTGTACCAGTGTCATACTGGGATGCCTCACGTGCCACGGTGAATTGTTTCCCCAGCGTAAAAGAAGACAAACAGGCAGTAGAGCACAAACATTGCTTGAGGAACTGAAAAGCCCGTTGATAATCCACAGACCAGACACACTTTTGGCGAAGTCCGTTAGAAGGATGGCAGATGTGCTCAGCCTGGGGAATGAACTTAGCATACTATGAAACCTTGCTCAAAAAAACATAGGAGCTCCACCAAGTACTTTGATGATGACAGGTTGATAATGGCTTTGATGTCTTCATCCACTGGGACGGCACCATCTTTGCTAAGCACTTGCCCAAAAAAATGCACATATGGGCAGAAAGAACTGCACCTTTGCAGCTTGCAATGAAGACCGTTTCCCAGAAGGCACTGGAAAACCATCTGTAGAATTCGTAAATGCTGCTCTCGAGTAGAGCCCGTGACACAAATGCCATCAAGTAGTTTATGCAACAGGCAATGTCCTGAATCAGCTGCTCCAAATATCGATGATAAGTCACCGGTTCAGAAGATGTTCCAGAAGTCAAGTGATTAAAGTGGTAAAGCAGAAGGGAAGTGTCAAGGAAGTCCGAGGAGCTGCATCCAACGGCAGCTGCAGGCGTGCATCGAGCAAGTCAATGCAGGAAAAATATTGGCCGCCAAAAGCTTCACCTGCATGTCCTCTGGTCTTAGGATTGGATACAGATCCGCAACACACTGTGCGCTGACCGTCTGTTTAAAATTGCCGTAAAGGAACACAGTGTTGTCTGAATCATCGCCAGAGGCATGGCTTACTGACTCGATGAAGTAGGGGAAACAATGCCCTGATCCTGCCAACCCTATCTCATATGAAGATGGGAATGAACTGAGGGTGACAAAATTTAGGCATCGCCGACATCTTACTAGAAACGCGTGCCTCGAAATTTTCTGCCCCACGCAAGACATTCTCAAACAGTTAGTTGCATGAACATAGTAGGGAGTGCACATCTTTAAAGGGGATCGACTGATGCAGAAAATGGACTTTGTCAACTATTTGGAATCCAAAAACAGAAAAAGTGTCCAACCCAAAAATATTTTGCACCAACAGAGTATTCACCATTAACAACCTAAATTTCGTTCCACATTCCTGTAACATGCAGAGACAGAGAATTACCCCAACAAAGGAATACGCTGCTTACCATAAGACACGACCTAGCAGATTTTGCACTGTCAGACAGCACAAGATTCTGTCCATATCTAAGTTGGTCCTACATCTATTTGGAATTCAACCGATCGCCCATTCGCTGTCAACGTGTCAACGTCAGTAAAATACGCCAGTGAACATGTGCGGGGCATCAGAGACAGCTCGAGAGGCCAGTGAAAACACAGGTACTTCCAGTGACCGACCCACAGCCCAACTGTTGCTAAATGGGTTGCTGGCAGCATACACGTGGTCTCTTCATGGGGGCACCAAAAGACAGTTGGGGCACAGATCGCTGGCTCGCCCATTGAGCAGAAGGAGTGTGATGAGGTGGCCCCGAAAAGTGCTGTGGGCGGGAATTACAACACTGCAATCGACCGTACCCATCGTCCCAATGTGGGTGAAGGAGAGCAGCACTGCGACGCCACAGCACTGGAATCGAATGACATCAGCACACGGCAACTCGGCGGGAGGGAAGGCCACCTGGGCAACCCCTGTGTGCAGTGCGCATCTAAGTGTGCCACTGCCAACTGTGAGATAGGACACCCTTGCTCCCACTGTGTGTCAACAATGTAGACAATGTCCGAAAAAGAAGTGTTGATCTCAGCACCAAGTGCTGCCCGGACTATTTTATCCTGAATTAACGAGTTTGGATCTGAGATACGCATTTAAGACACTGAAAACAATACACTCTACAAGTCGGTGATCCAGGCCACATATTATTGCCTGGGAGACTAGCTGTGCTTGTTAAACTGAATCAGAGCCACCCCTCCACGTGGGTTTACTGTCCAAAATGCTGCATAAGCAACTGACAGATTTCGCCAAAAGGGAGTTTGTATTCAACGTTGTGAGTATGGACAACTATCAGATGTACAGTGTAATGAAGATAACGAAAATTTGTGTTTGACTGGGACTCGAGTACGCTTCACAGCCAGGCCCAAATTTCCATATGTCGTCAACCATGTGTCTATACCCTGCACCCCTACAGCCATTATGGCGTACAGAGGAGACGTTCTAATTGAAAGCTGCTTGCCCTATGTTGGTGGATAAATACGATATAGCAGAGGCCGGGTTGTTCAGAAGCATCGTACATCTGAACAACACAGGTACCGCAACATCGTAAACGCTATGATGGTTCACGCTGGCTGAAAGAGTGGATTTTGTGGTGGACTTCCTGGCTGGGAAGCTGCCCGACAGAGCACGTGGGACAGAGAGGCAGGCGATATCTCACCACGAATCTTGCTACGGTGCTGTAGTGCCTGTCTGTGTTTGAAAACGACAGGCTCGTCACAGTGCCCGTGTTGTGCAGACTAGCAATAGAAACTTTTCCTTCAGTAGCATGGAGTGATCAATGCACAGGGATTATCTGGGAAATAAAACTAAATCGACACTAAATCTACATCTGCGTGGTTACTTTGCTATTCACAATAAAGTCCCCAGCAGAGGGTTCAATGAACCCCCTTCATGCTGTCTCTCTAACGTTCCACTCTCGAACGGCACGCGGTAAAAACAAGCACTTAATTTTTTCCGTGCGAGCCCTGATTTCTCGTATTTTATCGTGATGATCATTTCTCCCTATGTAGGTGGGTATCAACAGAATGTTTTCGCAATGGGAGGAGAAAACTGGTGATTGAAATTTCATAAGAAGATCCCGTCACGAAAAACGCCTTTGTTTTAATGATTGCCACTCCAATTCACGTATTACGTCTGTGACACTATCTCCCCTATTTCGCGCTAATACAAAACGAGCTGCCCTTCTTTGTACTTTTTCGATGTCGCCCGTCAGTCCCACCCGATGCGGATCCCACACCGCACAGCAATACTCCAGAATAGGGCGGACAACAGTAGTGTAAGCAGTCTCTCTGGTAGACCTGTTGCATCTTCTAAGTGTTCTGCCAATGAATCGCAGTCTTTGGTTTGCTGTATCCACAGTATTATCTATGTGATCGTTCCAACTTAGGTTATTTGTAATTGTAATCCCTAAGTATTTAGTTGAATTTACAGCCCTCAGATTTTTGTGACTTATCGCGTAATCGAAACTTATCTGATTTCTATTAGTTCAAAAATATTCAAATGTTTGTGAAATCTTATGGGACTCAACTGCTAAGGTCATCAGTCCCTAAGGTTACACACTACTTAACCTAAATTATCCTAAGGGCAAACACACATACCCATGCCCGAGGGAGGACTCGAACCTCCGCCGGGACTATTCGTTTCAGTGCTCATGTGAATAACTTCGCACCATACAGATATCTTATCTAAATCATTTTAGAAGTCGTTTTGATCATCTGAAGACTTTACAAGACGGTAAATGACAGCATCATCTGCAAAAAATCTATGACGGCTACTCAGATTGTCTCCTATGTCGTTAATATAGATCAGGAACAATAGAGGGCCTATAACACTTCCTTGCGGAACACCGGATATTACTTCTGTTTTACTCGGTGACTTTCCGTCTATTAGTGCGAACTGTGACCTTTCTGATAGGAAGTTACGAATCCAGTCGCACAACTGCGTAGGCACGCAGCTTGATCAGAAGACGCTTGTGAGGAACGGTATCGAAAGCCTTCTGGAAATCTAAAAGTATGGAATTAATTTGACATCCCCTGTCGATAGCACTCATTACTTCACGAGTATAAAGAGCTAGTTGTGTTTCACAAGAACGATATTTTCTGAATCCGTGATGACTATATGTCCATAAATCGATTTCTTCGAGGTACTACACTAACAACTCTGTCATCCAAAGGGACACCAGGAAACACTGCTTAAAATTTAAAAAAATCATGATTCTTATGATCCTTAGGAGCACGGCGGCTGAGTGTTTCAGAATAGATAACACCTTTACAGAGTTACATGTTTGACTTTTAATTTCCATTCTTCTGGGGAATTTGGGTGTGCGCCTGCTTTAGATCGGAATGCGGTCGGTAAACTCTTCTGTGCTGACTACGAGGTGGGGGTTAGATATTACTGTCCTTTTGATTGAGAGCAGCGTCCACAGGGGTAGGGGGGGGGGGTATGTAGGAATGCTGCTCTGAGCTCATGTGGCTTGCCAAACAGAGTCTTATTCCGCGTTGAGAAGTCTTATAACAGTCTCCCTTGTGGGGAATAGTGGCTCATGTTGTTAGTTGCGAAGTTTACGGTGAGCAGCAGCTTGCCCTTATTCGAGTCCTGTGCTGGGCCGTACAGCGGACTTTGGCTATCAGCGTCGATGCCCTGCAGAGATATACTCGGGTAGCAGCCTACCTGCAACTGCTACTCGCAGACAAAGCAAAGACGCGACTTGCAGCAGCACCGCATTGTTCTCAGCCACAATCATCGAACCAGCAGTGGTGAGAACAGCATGCAACGCAAGCTTTCTGAGAAAGCAACAAGTAGTAGGACGGTTAGATGTCAGGTCAGACAACGCAGGGGTAGGATTAACAGTAATATGTCTTTATGTGGACCACAGAGCTTGGTCCTGTGGTTAATAATCTTTCAGCCTTTTCTTCTTGCTTGAGTAATCATTCATCTTAGTTGTTAAAGTTGGGGGAATGCGTGTCGTTGAGTAATGAGAGCAGTAATTGTCTTTGTATCCTTAACCATGTTTTGGTTAGTGTTACAAGGCCAGATCAGTCAATCATCCAGACTGTTGCCCCTGCAACTACTGGAAAGGCTGCTGCCCCTCTTCAGGAACCAAACGTTTGCCTGGCCTCTCAACAGATACCCCTCCGTTGTGGTTGCACCTACGGTACTGGTACTGTGCTGGTACTGCGAACGGCTGAAAGCAAGGGGAAACTACAGCCATAATTTGTCCCAAGGGCATGCAGCTTTACTGTATGGTTAAAAGATAGTGACTCTACGACTTATCATAGAAAATAGATTATGGAAAGGCAAACCTACGTTTCTAACATTTGTAGACCTAGAGAAATCTTCTGACAATGTTGACTGGAATATTCTCTTTCAAATTCTGAAGGTGGTAGGGGTAAAATACAGGAAGCGAAAGGTTATTTACAATCTATACAGAAACCAGATGGCAGTTGTAAGAGTCGAGGGGCATGAAAGGGAAGCAGTGGTTGGGAAGGGAGTGAGACAGGGTTTTAGCCAATCCCCGATGTTATTCAATCTGTATATTGAGCAAGCAGTAAAGCAAACAAAACAAAAATTCGGAGTGGGAATTATATTCGATGGAGAAGAAATAAAAACTTTGAGGTTCGCCGATGACGTTGTAATTCTGTCAGAGACAGCAAAGGACCAGGAAGAGGAGCTGAACGGAATGGACAGTATCTTGAAAGGAGGATATAAGATGAAAATCATCAAAAGGAAATCGAGAATAATGGAATGTAGTCAAATTAAATCGGGTGATGCTGCACGAATTAGATCAGGAAATGAGACGCTTATAGTAGTACATGGGTTTTGCTATTTGGGGAGCAAAATAACTGATGATGGTCGAATTAGAGAGGATATAAAATGTAGACTGGTAATGGCAAGGAAAGGGTTTCTGAAGAAGAGAAATTTGCTAACATCGAGTATAGATTTAAGTGTCAGGAAGTCGTTTCTGAAAGTATTTGTATGGAGAGTAGCCATGTATGGAAGTGAAAAGTGGACGATAAATAGTTTAGACAGCAAGAGAATATAAGTTTTCGAAATGTGGTGCTACAGAAGAATGCTGAAGATTAGATAGGTAGATCACATAACTAATGAGGAGGTATTGAATAAAATTGGAGAGAAGAGGAGTTTGTGGCACACCTTGATTAGAATAAGGGCGCGGTTGATAGGACATGCTCTGAGGCATCAAGGGATCACCAATTTAATATTGGAGGGCAGCGTGGAGGGTAAAAATCGTAGAGGGAGACCAAGAGATGAATACACTAAACAGATTCAGAAGGATGTAGGTTGCAGTAGGTACTGGGAGATGAAGAAGCTTGCACAGGATAGAGTAACATGGAGAGCTGCATCAAACCAGTCTCTGGACTGAAAACAACAACAACAACAACAACAACATCCTTAACCATATCCACCACTGTCTTTCTCCCATAGATTTCAGATAATTGTTAGGTTACGTGTTATTCATTATTAAAGTTATCTTATTTCTTGGAGTAGGGAGATCAATATGGCTTCTTTTTTCAATCGCGTTTGTTTCTTGTGGTGACCCTGTTTTTCTTGTTTTTATAAACAAAGTAAGATTGCTAGATCATTGATTTCTATTTAGTACATAGTGTGACAATCTTAATTATTGTACTAGCGAACCCATCACCTTAAACTTCTTTGTTTAGGGTATTATTCGTTCGTCATATAGGGATTTAGTAGCGTTTCCTCTTGTGCTGCAGTTTTGTAACCGCTAGGTTCATACAGGTTCATTACAGCACTAGATCCAGAGTGTGGAAGAACAGTAAGAACTGTCATCGCAAATTGTTGAACGTGGGTCTCCGCTGTTACCGACCACTATTTCTTCCAATGTTGACTCAACGACATCGTCAAATGCGGGTATAGGTGGCACAGGATCATCGGGATTGCGCAGAGGGTGAATGGAAACGCGTCGCCTGTTTCGATGAATGACGTTTCCTTTTATATCAGGGGTCGATGTGGTGTCTGGATGCGCCGTCATGTAGGAGAGCAGATGCTCGAAACATGTCAGCCGCTAAGACGGGCGCCGGTGCTGTCAGTACTTACGTTTGGAGGATATTCACCTTGGCTTTTTATTGTGCCACAGGTGGTAATCGGACGGACCAGGGCAGCTCTGATTTGCGTGAACACTATTGTGGATCACTTACAACCCTTCACACTTGACTTCTTCCCCAACTGCGATGACATCTACCAGCAGGATAACGGTCCGTGTCAGAAGGTCAAAACCCTGTCACAGTGGTTTGAAGAACATAATAATGCACTCACTATATCTACCTTGACATAGGTGCTCCACAAGCCAACATACAGTGCGTGGTGAAGGGTACCCTGTATTACGAGGTGCATTCAATTCTAAGGCCTCCGATTTTTTTTCTGCGGGCTGGAAAGAGATAGAAACATGCGCATTGTTTTAAAATGAGGCCGTGTTCATTGTCAATACGTCCCAGAGATGGCAGCACCGTACGGCGGATGGAATTTTACGGCCAGCAGCGAGAATGAAAATTGTTTTAAATACTTAAAATGGCGACGTTTTCCTTACTTGAAAAGCGTGCAATCATTCGTTTTCTGAATTTGCGTGCTGTGAGACCAATTGAAATTCATCGACATTTGAAGGAGACATGTGGTGATGGAGTTATGGATGTGTCGAAAGTGCGTTCGTGGGTGCGACAGTTTAATGAAGGCAGAACATCGTGTGACAACAAACCGAAACAATCTCGGGCTCGCAAAAGCCGGTCTGACGACATGATCGTGAAAGTGAAGAGAATTGTTTTGGGGGACCGCCGAATGACTGTTGAACAGATCGCCTTCAGAGTTGGCATTTCTGTGGGTTCTGTGCACACAATCCTGCACGACGACCTGAAAATGCGAAAAGTGTCATCCAGGTGGGCGCCACAAATGCTGACGGACGACCACACGGCTGCCCGTGTGGCATTTTGCCAAGCAATGTTGACGCGCAACGACAGCACGAATGGGACTTTCTTTTCGTCGGTTGTGACAATGGATGAGACGTGGATGGCATTTCAGAAACAAAGCGCCAATCAGCTCAATGGAAGCACACAGATTCACCGCGACCAAAAAATTGCGGGTAACCGCCAGTGTTGAACAAATTATGGTGTCCATGTTCTGGGACAGCGAGGGCGTAATCCTTACCCATTGCGTTCCAAAGGGCACTACAGTAACAGGTGCATCCTACGAAAATGTTTTGAAGAACAAATTGCTTCCTGCACTGCAACAAAAACGTCCGGGAAGGGCTGCGCGTGTGCTGTTTCACCAAGACAATGCACCTGCACATCGAGCTAACGTTACGCAACAGTTTCTTCGTGATAACAACTTTGAAGTGATTCCTCATGCTCCCTACTCACCTGACCTGGCTCCTAGTGACTTTTGGTTTTTTCCAACAATGAAAGGCACTCTCCGTGGCCGCACATTCACCAGCCGTGCTGCTATTGCCTCAGCGATTTTCCAGTGGTCAAAACAGACTCCTAAAGAAGCCTTCGCCGCTGCCATGGAACATGGCGTCAGCGTTGTGAAAAATGTGTACGTCTGCAGGGCGATTACGTCGAGAAGTAACGCCAGTTTCATCGATTTCGGGTGAGTAGTCAATTAGAAAAAAAATCGGAGGCCTTAGAACTTGAATGCACCTCGTACTACTAGCCATTTCCTTTCGTGTTCCACTCGCAAATACACCGAGGATAAAGCGACTGTTTATGTGGTTCCGTATGAGGCCTAATTTCTCGTACCTTATCTTAATGGTCCTTACGCTCAGTGTATGTTGGCGGCGGCAACGGCCTTGCCGCAGTGGCTACACCGGTTCCCGTGAGATCACCGAAGTTAAGCAGCTTCGGGCGTGGTTGGCTCTTGGATGGGTGACCATCCAGGCCGCCATGCGCTGTTGCCACTGTACGGGGTGCACTCAGCCTCGTGATGCCAATTGAGGAGCTACTCGACCGAATACTTGCGGCTTCGGTCAAGAATGTCACCTTTCCTCCAGGGATTCCCGTTTCAGTTCCTGAAGCATCTAGATAACACTTAAGTGTTGTTCAAACCTACCGGTAACAGATCTAGCTGGCCGCCTCTGAATTGCTCCGATGTCTTCCTTCAGTGCGACCTGTTGCGGATCCCAGACACTCGAGTAGTACTCAAGAATAGGCAGCTACAGCGTCCTATATGCGGCCTTCTTTACAGGCGAACAACTCTTTCCTATAATTCTCCCAACGTACCACAGTCGACGATTCGCTATCCCTACCACGGTTCTCACAAAATCGGTCCACCTCATATCGCTTGCAACGTTGCGCCCAGGTATTTAAACGACTTGACTGTGTCAAGCAGGACACTAGTAATACTGTATACGAACTTTACAGGTTTGATCTTCCTACTCATCCGCATAAACTTACATTTTTCCACATTTAGGGCTAGCTGCCATTCATCAAACCAACTGGAAATTTTGTCTGTCTTGTATCTTCCCACTGTCACTCTACTTCGACACCATACCGTACAGCAGCAGTAAAGCAAGCAGTAAAGGAAACAGAAGAAAAATTCGGAGTAGGAACTAAACTCCATGGAGAAGAAATTAAAACTTTAAGGTTCGTCGATGACATTGTAATTCTGTCAGAGACAGCAAAGGAGCTGGAAGAGCATCTGAACGGAATGGACTTTGTCTTGAAAGGAGGATATAATATGAACATCAACAAAAGCAAAACGAGGATAATGGAATGTAGTCGAATTGGCTCTGAGCACTACGGGACTTAACATCTGTGGTCATCAGTCCCCTAGAACTTAGAACTACTTAAACCTAGCTAACCTAAGGACATCACACACATCCATGCCCGAGGCAGGATTCGAACCTGCGACCGTAGCAGTCGCGCGGTTCCGGACTGAGCGCCTTAACCGTGAGACCACCGCGGCCGGCGTGTAGTCGAATTAAATCGGGTGATGCTGAGGGCATTAGATTAGGAAATGAGACGCTTAAAGTAGTAAATGAGTTCTGCTATTTCGGGAGCAAAATAACTGATCACTGTCGAAGTAGAGAGGATATAAAATGTAGACTAGCAATGGCAAGAAAAGCGTTTCTGAAGAAGAGAAATTTGTTAACAACGAGTATAGATTTAAGTGTCAGGAAGTCTTTTCTGAAAGTATTTGTATGGAGTGTATGGAAGTGAAACGTGGACGATAAATAGTTTAGACAAAAAGAGAATGGAAGCTTACGAAATGTGGTGCTACAGAAGGATGCTGAAGATCAGATGGGTAGATCACATAACTAATGAGGAGGTACTGTATAGAATTGGGAAGAAGAGAAATTTGTGGCACGAATAGAAGAAGGGATCGACTGGTAGGACATATTCTGAGGCATCAAGGGATCACAAATTTAGTATTGGAGGGCAGCGCGGAGGGTAAAAATCGTAGAGGGAGACCAAGAGATGAATACACTAAACAGATTCAGAAGGATGTAGGTTGCAGTAGGTACTGGGAGATGAAGAAGCTTACACAGGATAGCATGGAGAGCTGCATCAAACCAGTCTCTGGACTGAATACCACAACAACAACCGTACACTAAAGCGTCTTCAGCAAAAAACTGCGATTGCTACCCACCCTGTCCGCCGAAACATTTACGTATACGGAGAACAGCAGCGGGATTATCACACTTCCCTGGGGCACTCCTGACCATACCCTTGTCTCTGATGGACGCTCGTCGTCGAAGACAACATACCGCGTTCTGTTACTTAAGAGGTCTTCGACCCAGTGACATATCTATGAACTTCTTCCATATGCCCGTACCTTTGTTTTTGCCACCGAATTGCCCTGATATGACTCGCTGAACATCTGGAACGCTATCGAGCGGTAGCTCCATGCCCACGAACCACCGATCCGTAGTTTACGGGAATTGCGTGACCTGTGTGTAGACATAAGACGTCGTTTACCCCCAGAAACCTACGAAGAATTTGTCAATTTCATGCCACGGAGAGTCCATTTAGTATTGCATTTGAACAGTGGAAGAGCAAGCTATTACACAGATGGTCAACATGCTCCGGTTTATCAGTGTATATTGCCTGTATGAAAACTGGCTAACTAGTTCAAACTTTTCCGCCTGCACACCGCGGAAAGCTGCTACCAGGAAGCCGCAAACAAAGCTTTCAATCTGCAGCGGCCGTAATGTATGTGGTTGCTTACTTTCACCGTAATTAATTCCCTCGGACCATAAAGTTGGCAGACGTTCGTTCAGCGAGATGGATGTAATAACTGAAAATGAACTTGCTTTAATGCTATCACTGGCCTTATTACAGTCGTAAATGGAAATCCTTTTGGTAATCACAGTAATAGTTTTTGCCCGTGCGTTATTAGCGGCCGCCATGAAGAGTCTGTTAATTATCGCACCCTTTATCCATTACCGAGTTGAGAGTTGCGTAATCCATTCCGTCGGCCGCTCGGAAACATTTCCGATTATTAAAGGCCGCCTGCATTCCAGCGGAGCGCCGGCAGCGCACGAACGCTTTGCGCAGGCGATGGATTCATGGAGTCCGTTGCGCTCTCGTTTCGCTAAGTGCACGCGTCACGACAGAAAACTACGACACCGAGACAGAGGACGTCGCCAATCGTCTCATTTACCTCTGAAAACATATTTACAAGAGCTAATTAATGTATATCAGAGTGCATAATAAGTTGTAACTACAAAAAGAATCCCAAAAATAAGATCTAATTGCCAATCAAATATTACCAAACATGCTAAACTGTTATGAAAGCAGGTCACATTCATTGCCATGTCTCAGAGGGTAACTAGTATTGTTTAACCACTTTTACCCCTATGCAGCAAACCTTTCTCAACTCCACGCGCAGGATTAATGATAATACTCCGAAGAATGTCATTTCAGGTGCATCAAAATAGAACCTTGCATCCAGAGTGACACTCTTTGACCAAAGAGTATGTTGAGCAGGTATCTCCAACATCAGAGGAATTTATTTTACATTCAAATGAACTGACTGCAATTCGAAGACAAAACAACAGGTGCTAACAGAAAAGGGCCGCTTCGTTTTGCAGCATTATCTGAAAGCTTTGATATGTCCCTGAGGAACACATGATGAAGGTTGCGAGTCACGCGACCGAAATATCGTGCAACAACGGCGCGGATTACCGATAGAAAACCCGATTTTCCAAAATGACAACGACCCGCCAGGAAACATGAAGACCTGTATCAAAACAATTTAAAAACCTCTGTTAGTATCTGACCATTGATGAGCAACTCGCAAAAGTTACCAGCTGTCTTCCACAAACATTCTATATTCCTTATGAACGACGTAGTATCTTTAAAATTTGTCTTACTTTTCGATGCAGGCACAAAAGACAGATTCAGCTCTACTCCTGCTTCACTTACGGCAGTACTGAATGGAGATCAATCTCTGGCTAACCATTTTTTACTCGCAATGAAAACATTTGGCGAAACTTTTACTAGAGTTTATTTTGCCAATTGTTTTCTTCGTTCTTCTCAAGTGCTGGCAGTGACTGAAGCTCCTCGAAAAAAAAAAATGAATATACAAAAAATTGAAATTTCTCATCTAATGTTGGTATAAATACGGTTCGTGAACCAAGATCAGCTATTAGTTTTACATGTGAAAAACGAATCAACTGTATGCCACAAAGAAGACCGTACAAGAAAATGTCTACTTTTTTCTACAGTTGACACTTTTGGAACAACAAATGATGCGAAAAAAAGCAAAAGATGGTAGCAACGTATAGTCGAGTTAAAAGAACTATTGATTATGGTTAGATGAGTCATGGATAGAGATGCGATAATAAAACACAGAAATGGTCTCTGTACAGCTTTTGTACATCATATGAGAAGTTTAATCGAAATTGCAGAACTGACTTGTATATTCTTCATCCTTGATTTATCTATGCTTTGTATCACAAATACGTATTTCGATGAATCGAAGTCAAAAGGTGCTTCAAAATACATGAATAACAGCTCAAGTAATAATTCATAATCATTGTTACCATCTGTACTTTCGGAAACCACGTTTAAATGATCCACCGTTCTTTACCCTCTTCATGAGCCAGCTTGTTTTAAGACTCGAACAAAATTAAATGTTTCCTTAATTTTTTTTTAATATCAGCGAGCTTGTTGTGCATATGGAAATGATGATGAAAGATCTGTTAATTCACGTATTGTCTCCTCCTTCCTTGTGTAGTGGAGAGATTACGATTTGTTCCAGTTTTAGAGAATTGTCCTACTTACTACTATTTAAATTGAAGGATATTCATTTCCAGTCACATTAATCCAGGTTTCAGACATATCTCTTCAGTGTATAAACACTTAAATAATGCGTGTGTAATTTTAACTTTGTTTCTGGATGCTATCTACATGCTCTCTTACCTGATGCAGCGTGGCGGCCATTGAACATCAGGCTGTCTTCTACACACAATTACTCTTGTAAATTGTTTGCTTATCAAATACAATGAAGGTCTCTTGTTGAAGCAAATACAGTTTTCAAAGCTAATTTTCGTATACACACATATCAAAAAAAGTTTTGCATCACCCCTCTTCCGAGAACTCCTAAAGACAGACACTGACTGTGGATATTGTATCACAGATACAGCCCCTTTGACTGTTCAGATATGTCAAAAAACCCGCCCAAAGATGTAAACAGCCATGCATGTGCAGCGCCTATTAGACGGAAGGGGTCCAACAGCCGATCAGTTCCAGTCATTCCACCAGGAAGCAGGTACACGGCTCGTGTTGTCTGTAGTTCGACCATGCTTAGACGGTCAATACCGCTGTTCGATCGCGTCCGCATTGTTACTTTGTGCCAGGAAGGGCTCTCAACAAGGGAAGTGTCCTGGCGTTTCGGAGTGACCCAAGCGATGTTGTTTGGACATGGAGGAGACAAAAAGAGACAGGAACTGTCGATGACAAGTCTCGCTCAGGCATCCCAAGGATTACTACTGCACTGGATGACCGCTACCTACGGATTATGGCTCGGAGGAAACCTGACAGGAACGCCACCATGTTGAATAACGTTTTCCGTGCAGCCACAGGACGTCGTGTTACGACTGAAACTGTGCTCAATAGGCTGCATGATACGCAACTTCACTCCCGATGTCCATGGCGAGGTCCATCTTTGCAAAGACGACACTATGCAGTGCGGTAGAGACGGGCCAATCAACATGCAGAATGGGCCGCTCAGGATTGGCATCACGTTCTCTTCACCGATGAGTGTCACATGTGCCTTCAACCAGACAATCGTCGGAGACGTGTTTGGAAGCAACCTGGTCAGGCTGAACGCCTTACACACAGAGTCCAGCGAGTGCAGCAAGGTGGAGGTTCCGTGCTGTTTTTGGGTGGCATTATGTGGGGCCGACGTATGCCGCTGGCGGTCATGGAAGGCGCCGTAACGGCTGTACGAAACGTGAAAGCCATACTCCGACCGATAGTGCAACCATATCGGCAGCATATTGGCAGGCACTGGTCTTCATGGTCGACAATTCAGGCCTCCAATGTGCACATCTTGTGAATGACTTCCTCCAGGATAACGACATCGCTTGACTAGAGTGGCCAGCATGTTCTCCAGACATGAACCCCATCGAATATGCCTGGGATAGATTGAAAAGGGCTGTTTATGGACGTCGTGACCTAGCCACCAACCACTCTGAGGGATCTACGCCGAATCGCCGTTGAGGAGTGGGACAATGTGGACCAACAGTGCCTTGATGAACTTGTATATAGTATGCCACGACGAATACAGGCATGCATCAATCCAAGAGGACATGCTTCTGGGTATTAGAGGTACCGGTGTGTACAGCAATCTGGACCACCACCTCTGAAGGTCTCGCTGTATGGTGATACAACATGCAATGTGTGGTTCTCATGAGCAATAAAAAGGGCCTAAACGATGTTTATGTTGATCTCTATTCCAATTTTCTGTACAGGTTCCGGAACTCTCGGAACCGAGGTGATGCATAACTTGTTTTGATGTGTGTGTATCTTTATGTTAACAAACAGTACGTTTTATAACGCTTACTTATGGAAGTGTTTCAAGGAACATTAAAACTGTGGGTTATCGATAAGTTAATAAAAGTTTGTTAAAAATTACAGGGAAAGAAAGGGAAACAAATGAAGTGGGTGATCTAATTACGGCTGTAATTAGAAGAAAATGGAGGCAAGCGACAGATAAAATCAGGGAGTGGATAACAGACGGGCCCAGGAACTACTCTATTGAATTCCCATAGCTAAGAAGAGACTGCAGTTACGATGTAATGGAAAGTGGAAATTTGACATTACGAAACTTGCAAGAGAAAGACATCTTATTCTCCGAAGAGAGATGAAAAATATGAAGTGACTCTTTATCGAGCAACTGACGTGAAACGCATGATGGTGTCGATTATGTTGATAGCAACCGTGAGTGTAGTAACTCAGAGGAAACACGATTTATGGCTACAATATTGAACAGTATTGGCTGCTATGAATGCTGCTCCACCAAGTGCGCTACCCCTCGCGGTGATAAACTTAAAAATCAAACACGTAGAAGTTTATAATAATATACAAACCGAACAATACATTAGAGTGTTGGGCTCTAAACTACTACGAGTAATCACTATATCATAAAAGCTGTTCGCCACATGCAAGCCCTACAGATTAGATCTGACAATCTGACATTTATCGTGTAGATCTTTCAGTTCTACAAGGAGCCTATCGAAAATAAAATCTGCAGAATAGCGCACGGATTTCTGTACAATGGCTGAAGCAGTTTTATCCAAGTGGAAATAGTTTCTTCCACTGATCCCTGAGTAAATATGTCTTGTTTGACCGAGTCCATATTGTTAACCAGAAACTTCGCCTGGAAGGAAATACACATGTATGACAGAGTTAGAACAACAAACAGCAAGAGGTATGCGAACTACAATCGCAGGTTGTTCTTATTGCTCTTTTCTGAATAAAAGATATTCTTTGTTAGTACCCCACAATACACCATAGGATATAGCGGAGTGGAAGTAAAGCAAACGAGCTTTCTGATTTCAGAGTAGGAGAAAGTTGGGAGTTGTCTTGTAGCAAAGATAGCAGCATTTAATTTGTTACAAAAATCCTGAGTTTGATACATCGAAAACAGCATGTCGATCCTAAGAGCTTAAAATGTTCATCTTCGCTGATTTTTTGATCACCAAGTGACAGAAAAATTTCGCTTCTACATGAGTTTGGAATGAGAAATTGTGTCCATTGAGTAATCGTGCAGTTAAACGTGAGTATTTTCAGTAAGCCCTCAGCTTTCGTCACTCACTATCCTATGTGATAAAGGGTTTACGTTATACTCTACGTTCCCTGCATGAGCAGATAGAAAAAACTATGCACTTCACACGTTTAATCGCACTGCGCTGGCATAGACGGTGTTTGAAAAACGTCCCATACTCTTACAGGAGATAGTGGTTGTCAAAAGTAAAAAAGCAGTTTCATAAACAATTCGAAAAACAGAAACTTGTTGAAGTATGAGAAATTATACTTGCATAGCGAACATTCAGTACCCATTGATGTAGGACGTTTTAATGATGATTTATATAGCTCAGTTCTCATTGCTTGTGTTGTTGTTGTTGTGGTCTTCAGTCCTGAGACTGGTTTGATGCAGCTCTCCATGCTACTCTATCCTGTGCAAGCTTCTTCATCTCCCAGTACCTACTGCAACCTACATCCTTCTGAATCTGCTTAGTGTATTCATCTCTTGGTCTCCCCCTACGATTTTTACCCTCCACACTGCCCTCCAATACTAAATTGGTGATCCCTTGATGCCTCAGAACATGTCCTACCAACCGATCCCTTCTACTGGTCAAGTTGTGCCACAAGCTTCTCTTCTCCCCAATCCTATTCAATACTTCCTCATTAGTTATGTGATCTACCCATCTAATCTTCAGCATTCTTCTGTAGCACCACATTTCGAAAGCTTCTATTCTCTTCTTGTCCAAACTATTTACCGTCCATGTTTCACTTCCATACATGGCTACACTCCATACAAATACTTTCAGAAATGACTTCCTGACACTTAAATCTATACTCGAAGATAACAAATTTCTCTTCTTCAGAAACGCTTTCCTTGCCATTGCCAGTCTACATTTTATATCCTCTCTACTTCGACCATCATCAGTTATTTTGCTCCCCAAATAGCAAAACTCCTTTACTATTTTAAGTGTCTTATTTCCTAATCTAATATTCTCAACATCACCCGACTTAATTCGACTACATTCCATTATACTCGTTTTGCTTTTGTTGATGTTCATCTTATATCCTCCCTTCAAGACACTGTCCATTCCGTTCAACTGCTCTTCCAAGTCCTTTGCGGTCTCTGACAGAATTACAATGTCATCGGCGAACCTCAAAGTTTTTATTTCTTCTCCATGGATTTTAATACCTACTCCGAATTTTTCTTTTGTTTCCTTTACTGCTTGCTCAATATACAGATTGAATAACACCGGGAGAGGCTACAACCCTGTCTTACTCCCTTCCCAACCACTGCTTCCCTTTCATGTCCCTCGACTCTTATAACTGCCATCTGGTTTCTGTACAAATTGTAAATAGCCTTTCGCTCCCTGTATTTTACCCCTGCCACCTTTAGAATTTGAAAGAGAGTATTCCAATCAACATTGTCAAAAGCTTTCTCTAAGTCTACAAATGCTAGAAACGTAGGTTTGCCTTTCCTTAATCTTTCTTCTAAGATAAGTCGTAAGGTCAGTATTGCCTCACGTGTTCCAGTATTTCTACGGAATCCAAACTGATCTTCCCCGAGGTCGGCTTCTACTAGTTTTTCCATTCGTCTGTAAAGAATTCGTGTTAGTATTTTGCAGCTGTGGCTTATTAAACTGATTGCTCGGTAATTTTCACATCTGTCAACACCTGCTTTCTTTGGGATTTGTATTATTATATTCTTCTTGAAGTCTGAGGGTACTTCGCCTGTTTCATACATTTTGCTCACCAGATGGTAGAGTTTTGTCAGGACTGGCTCTCCCAAGACTGTCAGTAGTTCTAATGGAATGTTGTCTACTCCCGGGGCCTTGTTTCGACTCAGGTCTTTCAGTGCTCTGTCAAACTCTTCACGCAGTATCTTATCTCCCATTTCATCTTCATCTACATCCTCTTCCATTTCCATAATATTGTCCTCAAGTACATCGCCCTTGTATAGACGTTCTATATACTCCTTCCACCTTTCTGCCTTCCCTTCTTTGCTTAGAACTGGGTTGCCATCTGAGCTCTTGATATTCATACAAGTGGTTCTCTTCTCTCCAAAGGTCTCTTTAATTTTCCTGTAGGCAGTATCTATCTTACCCCTAGTGAGATAAGCCTCTACATTCTTACATTTGTCCTCTATCCATCCCTGCTTAGCCATTTTGCACTTCCTGTCGTTTTTGAGACGTTTGTATTCCTTTTTGCCTGCTTCATTTACTGCATTTTTATATTTTATCCTTTCATCAATTAAATTCAATATTTCTTCTGTTACCCAAGGATTTCTACTAGCCCTCGTCTTTTTACCTACTTGATCCTCTGTTGCCTTCACTATTTCATCCCTCAAAGCTACCCATTCTTCTTCTATTGTATTTCTTTCCCCCGTTCCTGTCAATTGTTCCCTTACGCTCTCCCTGAAACTCTGTACAACCTCTGGTTCTTTCAGTTTATCCAGGTCCCATCTCCTTAAATTCCCACCTTTTTGCAGTTTCTTCAGTTTTAATCTACAGGTCATAACCAATACATTGTGGTCAGAGTCCACATCTGCCCCTAGAAATGTCTTACAATTTAAAACCTGGTTCCTAAATCTCTGTCTTACCATTATATAATCTATCAGATACCTTTTAGTATCTCCAGGGTTCTTCCATGTATACAACCTTCTATCATGATTCTTAAACCAAGTGTTAGCTATGATTAAGTTGTGCTCTGTGCAAAATTCTACCAGGCGGCTTCCTCTTTCATTTCTAAGCCCCAATCCATATTCACCTACTGTGTTTCTTCGCTTCCTTTTCCTACTTTCGAATTCCAGTCACCCACGCCTATTAAATTTTCGTCTCCCTTCACTACCTGAATAATTTCTTGTATCTCATCATACATTTCTTCAATTTCTTCGTCATCTGCAGAGCTAGTTGGCATATAAACTTGTACTACTGTAGTAGGTGTGGGCTTCGTATCTATCTTGGCCACAATAATGCGTTCACTATGCTGTTTGTAGTAGCTTACCCGCATTCCTATTTTCCTATTCATTATTAAACCTACTCCTGCATTACCCCTATTTGACTTTGTGTTTATAACCCTGTAGTCATCTGACCAGAAGTCTTGTTCCTCCTGCCACCGAACTTCACTAATTCCCACTATATCTAACTTTAACCTATCCATTTCCCTTTTTAAATTTTCTAACCTACCTGCCCGATTAAGGGATCTGACATTCCACGCTCCGATCCGTAGAACGCCAGTTTTCTTTCTCCTGATAACGACATCCTCTTGAGTAGTCTCCTCCCGGAGATCCGAATGGGGGACTATTTTACCTCCGGAATATTTTACCCAAGAGGACGCCATCATCATTTAATCATACAGTAAAGCTGCATGCCCTCGGGAAAAATTACGCCCGTAGTTTCCCCTTGCTTTCAGCCGTTCGCAGTACCAGCACAGCAAGGCCGTTTTGGTTATTGTTACAAGGCCAAATCAGTCAATCATCCAGACTGTTGCCCTTGCAACTACTGAAAAGGTTGCTGCCCCTCTTCAGGAACCACATGTTTGTCTGGCCTCCGTTGTGGTTGCACCTACGGTACGGCTATCTGTATCGCTGAGGCACGCAAGCCTCCCCACCAACGGCAAGGTCCATGGTTCATGGGGGGATTGCTTGTGTATCAACTGTATTAAGCTCGCTGTTTTTTCTTTTTTTTTGTCAGACTTAGTACTTACAACTACCTCCTAAATCACCATTCTTTGCATATCGTTTTGAGGTTGTGCCTCGCACGACAGTGCTTAACACAAAAGTTTAATTAATGATTAATCGGTGGAGGACATCCGCTAGCATGGCTGCCTCGTTCACTTGACCTTAGTGTCATAGATTTCGTGCCCTGACGTATTTTACGCCCAACGACAACGCTACAGGAGCATCTTCCCCATGCATCTAACGGTATTCAAGGACTGGTAGCTGTGATCGGACGAGTTCATAATGTTTTGAAAACAAAAGGGAGGAAGAGCCGAAGGATGTGTAAAAGTGACAGTCGATCGATCTGAGCACTTATCGCGTCAACAGACAAATGGCGATGTCAGAGAAACACATCTCGACAGGCATTTCATTCCAGACATAGAATGACGAGCCTGAACATTAGGACCACCTGCTTAATAGCTTGTTTGTCCGCCTTTCGAACGAAATACATAACTGATTCTGATACTAAAATGTAAACTTTCACGGCTGGAAATATCATGTCCATTATAATTATCCGGGCTGTTATGCCGTGGTCGGATGATGAATTCTATGGTGATTCCCAACGTTTCGTCTCCGACTGCGGGAGACATCTTCAAGGGGGTCCGTAGCTTGATGGAAGGTCCAACACACACACTGGCTCGCTACTGACTGCCGCTAAATTCCGTGTCCGCGCGCCCCCGCGCCGCGGCGTGACGTCACGTGTTTTGAAAACGTCAGTGCAATTGGCCGCTGTCCGTCGCCGTCGATCGCCGTTGCCATCACCCAGTAGTGGACGAGTGGTACACATCTTCTTTTAACACCGGCATCCATATACCGTTTAATTTGACGCCCTCCTCCTTTCGGTTGAAATTATTTGGGTGTTTAGCGATTTCGATTGCCTCCCTGTAGAGCCTTTCGTAGTATCCGTTCGTGGCCGTTAGTACTTGTGTCTCCTCGAAACGAATATTGTGGTTCCCTGGCTGGAAAGCACGCTTTGTTAAAAATGTAACGGAAATAATAGGGAGGATCTTGACGAAGCGGAATATTACCGTAATTTACAAGCCCACCAGGAAGATACAGGAATACCTTAGGCCTGCCAAGGACGCTCGCAAACCATTGGAAAAATCTGGAGTGTATAGGATCCCATGCAGCTGTGGTGATGTTTATGTGGGTACCACCAAAAGAACTGTTTCTAAACGTTTGGAAGAGCACAAGGGAAATTGTAGAAGAGGAGAAACGGAACGATCAGCTGTTGCGGAGCATGCTTTCCAGCCAGGGAACCACAATATTCGTTTCGAGGAGACGCAAGTACTAGCGGCCACGAACGGATACTACGAAAGGCTCTACAGGGAGGCAATCGAAATCGCTAAACACCCAAATAATTTCAACCGAAAGGAGGAGGGCGTCAAATTAAACGGTATATGGATGCCGGTGTTAAAGAAGATGTGTACCACTCGTCCACTACTGGGTGATGGCAACGGCGATCGACGGCGACGGACAGCGGCCAATTGCACTGACGTTTTCAAAACACGTGACGTCACGCCGCGGCGCGGGGGCGCGCGGACACGGAATTTAGCGGCAGTCAGTAGCGAGCCAGTGTGTGTGTTGGACCTTCCATCAAGCTACGGACCCCCTTGAAGATGTCTCCCGCAGTCGGAGACGAAACGTTGGGAATCACCATAGAATTCATCAACCGAGCACGGCATAACAGCTCGGATAATTATAATGGACATAACTGATTCTGCGTATCAGGGATCCGATAGTTTGTTGGTAGGTTTGTGGACTTATGTGGCATTAGATACCTACGCGCACTCTCATGTAATTCGCTTAAATAATGGGCCGCTGATGTGCGTACGTCGTGATGGCGCCCGATAGTGACCCAGATGGGTTCCATAGCATTTACGTCAGGCGAATTTGGTTGCCGTGGCATGGACGTGAATTCATTATAATGCTTTTCAAGCCACTGTAGCACGGACAATTATACTGCTGAAAGACGACATCGCCGTTGGGGAAGACATCAAGCATAAAGGGATGCAGGCTTTCAGCGTGTCTTCCATTGCTACCACAGCTCCCATGCCAGCGCAGGAGAATGTCTTCTATAGCGCAGTACTGCTTCTACAAGCCTGCGCCCGTGGCGCGGTGCACGTTTCGAGCTGCGGCTCACCTCGATGACGGCGATGTAGAGACGACCATCGAACTTGTGTAGCAACAGTTAAAGTCACCCGAGGAGCCGACACGTTAGCATTGATCGAAGGTCGAACTCCGATGGTCCCGTGTCCACTGCAGTCGTAATTGACGATGTCGTTGGGTCAACATGTGAAAATGTAGGGGTTGTCTGCTGCGGAGCTCAATGTTCAACAATGTACAATGACCGGTGTGCTCTGAAACACTTGTGCGTGCACCGGCATTGTGCCCTTCGGCATAGGTGCCATAGATAACCATCTACCCTACTTTACAGAGCAGACAAGCCTCCGAACCCTGCCTTCTGTGAAGAATCGTGTACGTCCAACCTTTTAGCACCTAGTGGTATTTTCACTGTGATTCTATTTCATTCCGTAGATGCTCACGACAGTAGAATATAAGCATCGGACCAGCATCGCCGTTTCCGAGCTACTCGTTCACAGGCTATGAGTAATAATATTCTGCCTTTTATCAAAGTCGGTTATCTCAGTGGATTTCCCCGTTTGTACGCCATATCTTCAGTAGAGTGATCTCTAGTCCGTATCTGCTTCGCTTACATACATCTGTTACTGTGTCACCTGGCGCAACGCTACTAGGACGCATCCAACATCGCAGTGGCCAGTGGTCATAGTGTTTTGGCTTATTATTGTACTTGTATGTATATATTTTTGACCAGTAAGTCACCTTGTCGTAGACGAATGATTACTGGCGAACCTCAATATGAACTCGAATGGTTCAGATGGCTCTGAGCACTATGGGACTTAAAATCTCGGGTCATCAGTCCCATAGAACGTAAAACTACTTAAACCTAGCTAACCTAAGGAGATCACACATATCCATGCCCGAGGCAGGATTCGAACCTGTGACCGTAGCGGTCGCGCGGTTCCAGACTGAAGTGCCTAGAATCGCTCGGCCACGCCGACCGGCTATGAACTCGAATCTCTCTAATTTTACGTTCATGATCTTTTTGCGAAATATGCGTTGGAGGAAGCACTACATGGGTTCACTAATCTGGGAAATGCACGATTTCGGAATTTCGGCAGTAAACCACTTCGAGATACAAAACGCCTATCTTTCAGCATCTGTCATTATAGTCGGCTTAGCATCTGAACCTGTAACGAAACGTGCCCCTTTCCTTTGCATCTTTTCACGGCTGGTCGTTAAACTAGATTAATCTTCCTTTCTTCCCCCCACTGCATCTTCTCTATTTCATGTATTGATCCCAGGCTGAGGATCAGCATTCAAGTATATGTCCAACTAGGGTTTCATAAAGTAACTCCATTGTGAGTGGACTACATTTCCTGAGGATTCTTCGAATGAAGTGTGGCATCTGCCTTTCCAGCGATTAGTTTCATGTGATCATTGCAGTCTAAAGGGCTCTGTATGCGTGTCAATAGACATGTAATGGCTGTCACTGTTTCCAGTGATCATTCCGCAATTGTGTAGTCATACAGTAAGGGAGCTTCCTGCCTATTCATGCACAGTAGGTTGCCGTACGTCCAACCTTTGTATCGGCACAGCGAGTGTACTAATGTGTGAAAACTTAGCTTACCACTTAGGGCGCAAATGGACAAAATATCTGAGCTGTCTTCTCAAGCCCAGGGTGTCAAGCAGACATTCTAAATAAATATGACCCTGGACGTGTAAGGAGGATTCTAACAAAAGTCATTATAAATGCTGCTGTCAAGTACCTAGTATCCATGAATTAATAAAAAGGGAAGTTTAGGGTCTATTCTAGAAAGACAACACACTATTCCCTTTTTTACTCTACGTATAATTTATCAACTGTTGCTTTCAGGGGTCAAGCGATAAACAACAATCATGCTCAATTACTCTTGACACTCAATAACAAAATATTTAGTTCTTGGACATATTGAAATGACGATGACTGAGATCGTTATCTCTACAAATGAAAATTTTTAGTCACAGGAAAGAATGAGTACTAAAATCCTAATCAGCTCATTTAAATCTACATTGTCATAGCTGGTCAATGCACTGAGTTAGTGGAACCAATGAAAAAAAAAACTCTCATGTACGCAATGTGAGGGTATGTTACTATCCTAGCTTTTGATATTCAATGATCAAAGCGTACACAAGATGGAGTGAGCAAAATCTAGACTCAACATTTACTGTGGCCCAATGCGCGATGGTACTGTACCAAGCGGCATCTGCAAGGCGTTGTCTCTGTGCTGGATCTGAAATGCTGGCCGGCCGTTATGGCCGAGCGGTTCTAGGCGCTTCAGTCCGGAACCGCGCTTCTGCTACGGTGGCAGGTTCCAATCCTGCCTCGGGCATGGATGTGTGTGACGTCTTTAGGTTAGTTAGGTTTAAGTAGTTCTAAGTCTAGGGGAGTGATGACCTCAGATGTTAAGTCCAGTAGTCCTCAGAGCCATTTGGACCATCTCAAACGCTAATTCCCTACTCTGGCCTTCACTGATTTCACTCATTCCCAACTTTCCTGAATTCCGTAGAACGCTAATCTTTTCCTTGTCGAATTAATGGCTATTGCGCACTCGCTATGGGTTGTAGCGACATGCACAATATCTTTGCCCGCAAAAATTCCCACAGAAATAATTAACTACCGCTTTGCTGTCTGTCGCCACGATAAGTGAAGCGTATCGTTCTCACTTCACAGAAAGCAAACTCTCAACGAGGTCGCTTATTTCCGCACATTTGTGCGGTCCGCCGCGAGACGAGAGAGATAGAGACTTTAGGTCTGAAAATGCTTTTATTTAATGGAGATCTCCTCACCGTGTGGCGTCTGCATCGCCGTCTCGCTAGAGGCGAATACATTTTTATGTTTCTTGCTGGGTCGCAGTCTAGCCCTGTTAATGACGTGCAGCCACTTACCCTCGGTCCCCACCATATTTAAGTTAAAAGGAATCATTTATTGTTCTGGCCTTATCCCTTTCTGTGCTGAAGCTCGCCGTTCTCTTGCTGAATGGGAGTTTTACGATATCATTAATCACCTGCTCGGTTCGTCTCGAAAATGCGTTTCACTTTAACTTGTTTGTTCATGCCAGTCCATATATTGGTAGGTATGGTTTTGTTAGTTTTCGGTACATGAGATTAACTGCAATTGCCTCTTGTTGATATAATATATTTATTATTTTCTGAGGATCTCATACTTATCGTCCTGCCTTTATGGATCAAGCTCATGTAAGGTCCATAAAATCTGGACGCCTTACAAGATCGCGTTTGTTTATGTCGAGGACGAGCTGCCAGTCTCTGCATGAAGTGTCAATCATCTGCATCACTTCTTATACTTCGCTACAATTTCTGAGTGTTTCGATTTCTCTGTATAAATCACTATCATCCGCGAAAAGCGTCATGGAACTAAGTCATTAATAAGTATTCTGGAAAGTAATGGACCAGTAACACTCCCTTGGGGTACCCTCGAAATTACTTTTAAGTGTAAAGATGCCTGTCCGTTGAGAATGATATGCTGTGCTCTGTTTGCTAGAAATTCTTCAACAAAATGACAAGCCTGGTGTCATATTATGTACGCTCGTATTTTCTTCATTAGCCTGCAGTACAGAACTGTATGGAACGCCTTCCAGAAGTCATAGATCGAGGCATCGACCTAGTCGCTGGTATCTACCGCTTTCTGGCTTAGGTGGATGATACCGTTCTCGTTTGTTTGTGGTAACCGCATTAATCTCCATAAATGTTACCATATGGAAGCATAACACACGTGCGAAAATCCTACAACAGCCCATCATCAGAGATATAGGTGGTGGTGGTGGTGGTGGTTAGTGTTTAGCGTCCCGTCGACAACGAGGTCATTAGAGACGGAGCGCAAGCTCGGGTTAGGGAAGGATTGGGAAGGAAATCGGCCGTGCCCTTTCAAAGGAACCATCTCGGCATTCGCCTGAAACGTTTTAGGGAAATCACGGAAAACCTAAATCAGGATGGCCGGAGACGGGATTGAACCGTCGTCCTCCCGAATGCGAGCCCAGTGTGCTAACCACTGCGCCACCTCGCTCGGTCAGAGATATAGGGTCTACAGTTTTGTGCATCTGTGTTGTGGCACGAATTGTCGATACCACCCCACAGACATCACACTTAGCAGTGGCACTGCAAGTTTTCATACGACGCTGGCCGTTAAATGTCGTGCATGATCTGTTAGACCCAGTGGCGCGCGCCTGCTGAGCCACGCTTCCAGTTGCTCCGTACCACTATCGCCCTCTGCCTCCGTGATGTAGGATGCCCAGCAACCCACTTGCAGTGGGAGCCACTTCGCAATGACACCATAGACACCATCGTTCGTACTTACTGCAGCGAGTCTCATCCTAGCTGACATTGTGATAGCTGGAGTCTGTTCCTTGCTGCACTATTTGTAATGAATCTGTGGCATCGATAGCTATGATGCCACAACGTAGGTGTGCTCTGCTAGGTTGGCACTACGACAGACACCGACGACAGCGCCTTCTAGCCAGTGCGGGAGAGCTCTACGAGCGCCGCTGCAGATTCAGCCCATTTCATCAGGGGCAGACGGCCTGGAAACATTGCTTCAACCTCAGCTTGCTGTTCTATGTACTACTTACGACTGGTCTAAGGCTTCGCACCTCAGTTGCAAAGTGATGTATTCAGTTAACCCTTTAGTGACGAGTGGGAACTATAGTTCCCACTTATTTGTTTTCGCCGTAAGTTCAGTGTTAATCCGTGTTCCCACTTCTAACTTGTGCTACCATCTCTGTTAGAGTGTGCTAACTATGTGTAGATTGTCAACGGTTAGGCGAAAGCTGTTGTATTTCTACCTTGTGAGTCAATCAATGCAGAAGCGCAGTTCCCGCGTGAAAACGAGCCACTGTTTCGACCGCTACAGCGTTTTTTGGATAGTGTGCTTTCCTTTTGCGTGTGAAGTGACTTGTGTTGTATTTATCTACTTTTATATTTATGAGGGAGATAGTAATATTTATGAGGGAGATAGTATTCGTGTACATTTGCTGGATTTGACTGAAAATTACGTAAATATTACTAGGTAAGTTAGTGGTAGCAGAAGTGAAGTATTCTGCCCATTGGCTGTGGCAGAGTTTAATAACGTAATGGGAGGAGTGGATAGTTTTGATCAGCTGTGTGAACGGTATGCTGTAGCCCGTCGTTCATGGAAGTGGTGGCGCAAACTGTTTTTCTTTGTTGTGGATTTGGCAGTTGTCAATTCCTACGTTATTTGGAAGCTACAGAAGACAGAAGCAGATCAGCTAACATTTAGATTACACTTGGCAAGGCAGCTTATCTCTGGCTTCTCAAGTCGTAAGAAGGCTTGTTCATTTTCAAACACCAAAAAGAGGTGTGTCTCGAGTACCAAATGAAGTTTGTCTGGAGGAAGTTGGAACTCATTTCCCTACAAAAGGTACAACAAACAGAAGATGCCGCCAATGTAGTACCAACAACAAAGAAAAGAGAACAAAACTAATGTGTAGCAACGGTCGTGTACCTTTGCGTGTAGCACCATGCTTCTCTAAGTTCCATAGTACATCACCTTAGTGAACTCAAAGGACAGTATGAACTAATACAAATATAAATGTAATGTTTAACATGTTTTTGTACTAAAAAATAAAGGAAATACATTTTTTTAAATTAGCGAGTGAAGTTACTCCAGAGTTCGGTGGGAACAATAGTTCCCACTAATTTTCTTATACTCGTAGGCTCAACTCTCACTTTCAAGATTTAAACTATGATTTTATGAACGGTTTCTTAGCCCAGTAAAGCGTACATAAAAAGTCTACAACTTCCGGAAATAATTTGGTCACTAAAGGGTTAATATTGTGATACAGTAAAACCATTTCTAAGAGCAGTACCGACAGATTTTCACCTTTTCCTGCTCCTACTCGCTTCCTACACTCGGCCTACCCTTCAGTTTACAGGAGCAGACCCACGTGCCACCTTCCAGGCGGGATACAAAAGTATCTTCATATGCTTGGAGAAACACAAGTGAAGTATATTTGACGTTTGTCGTGTTAACTTATTCGCTAATCATTTCTGCTCCTGACCAGCTTTCCTAATACGACAGTTGTCACATCACTCTGCAGCCCAACTCTCCTTGCGGTTGTGTATGAATTCGTACACATATGACAACTGTTCTTGAGAAATGGAGTGGCCTGTACTTTCTTTCCAATCACTAGGAACGTGTCACTCCAGTGGCAACCTACAGTATGCTGCCGCTAGAAGAGTTCTGCGTCATGCGTGAAAGCGAGAAGATACCGAAGGGTTCGACGAGCTGCCGGTGCAGATGCGGCGGAGTGGCCGGCGCCGCCCACGTTGTGCCGGCCACGGGCCTCGCCCAGCGGGGACCGCCGCCCACCCCGAGCAGCGGCCTCGGACCCCGGCTATCGGCGGCCGCATCGCCGACTGCTTCCGCAACCACGCCTAGACACAAAAATGTACTCCCCAGAGCAATCACGGGGAGTGAGCCAGGCCACGCCGGGACGCTCCGTGGGTTTTTAATGCGGCACGCGCATGTAAAAATGCGTGGATTTATTAGCCGGCGGCGCCGGTCACGCGACGCACCCACACCCACACACACGCACACGCACACGTGGGGACGCACGGGTGAGCGGTGACAAATCCAAACGAGGCGGCTCTAAATTAATTATGTGTGCGCCGCTAGCAGGTGTCACCCCCCCTCTAGACTGGTGTGGCTCTCTGGTGTTGGGAACGCGTGTCGGCCGTGATTAACCTCTCAGAAACTTCTGTCCCCCAACCCACTCCAACACTTAAAGCAAGGAGCAGCCACAGCTAGCCAACCCTCGATGGCAGCGGCGATTTTTCGTGTTAAAAAGTGACATGTATCGCATACTACTGTAATGCAGGCTTCCACGATAGGTATTTGCTTCCTTGTACACATCTTTTCTGGGCATTAGGTATTGAATATTGATTCCAATCAGTCCTTTAAGACGTTATGAAGTTGACTTAGTAATGAATAAAATTCACACACATCATATTGGCAGGAACACAGATTATCGATCCTGTTTATACTATGATAATTACAAGACGAAATTACAAGACAGGCCAGAGATAAAAAAGTGTTTTACAAGCAGTTGTTTCCAACACCCCTACAAGTTCTCGACATGTTAATTCGTGAACTCTGCAAGTCCCACGGCTTTTCAACACCACTAATGTTTAAACCTTTGCCAGCGCCTTGCTCAAAAGGACACCTTGCTGGTTGTCGGTACTGATCGACATGATGCTAAACTTCCCAGCAACGATTAGAGCATAAATACAGTGGTGCCTCACGTCGATGTGTTGTGACTACAGTCGTAACATTACCATCGTCTACCGCACGCTTTCGTATGTAATCATAGGCTATGGTATTTCTCCTCGTAGCTTTGATCTGTCAAGATCGTAACCGCATTAACTGCACATTAGGTGTGTTGCATACCCACTGGGCGTTACCTCATTTCGATAGCTTTGTTTGCGTATGCGATCAGAGCCAGTGAACCGTATACAAACTACGCGATGATACATAATGGGCCACGTGATCTACGGAACATTTTTTTCTACATAGTTATCCTCCTGCCTGTTGATTAAAAATAAACAGTACTTATAGCAAAACTGAAATTGTCAAGTTTTATTAGAAAATTATTGATGTGTAATTGTTATAGAAAAAACAAAAAGCAATTCTGATATATCATACTGCACTAGAAAGTGAAATTTCCTTTAAAAAAACGTTAAATTTTTAAAAAAGGCACAACAAAAAATATGAAACATCACTCCCAGACTTCGTCGAACTTACACAAAGCATGGTTAAAAAAAAAAACTGCTCACTTATCAACAATAACAGGAAACTTTTGCCTTTGATCATGATGAAGAACATTCTACTGACTACAAAGTAACAACAATAATTACACAGATATTACTCTAAGTTTGTGCATGTAGACTGTATTTGCATCAAAAGAAATTGGTTTGTATATATAAAACTGTAGCAGTTAGGTAGTCCTCTAATTTTTGTTACTTATAAAATGCCATTTTTGTTTTTAAGGATATAAAATTGTCATTGAACTACCACTGAACTGTGTGCGATTCTAATTATGTGAAAAACAACCAAAAACCATTCAGAAGCCGTTGTCTCCCAGTTCCTCTCTCACACATTCATTCATGTTTCTTGCCCTACCAGTGCTATCCACACTACTAGTAATTCTACCATTTACTGCGTCACTTATGTACCATACCAAAACTACTGAACCATAGTTTTGGTACAACGCATCTCTAGTAGTGACTCAGTGGAATGGCACCTCTGTTATCCCAAAACACATTTATTGCTTTCTCACTGTCCTTCGTCATAGACCCCTCCTGGTACCTGCGAGTTACCTTTTGCGACAAAACGAGCCTTATAACGTTCAATTTTAATGTTTTATATTTCTTTGATTCTGAATAGGCATTTAGAATCGACTGTCTGTCTACCTAGAACTAAATCAGTCAAAGCCCACGTCTCGTTTTCATTATGTAATGGCATAGTCATAATTTAAGGCTTCCTTCCATTTTTCTCATTCATCATGATTAATTGCTTCCTCATACGGATTTGGCTCAGAAACACTAGAAAGACAAGTAACATCATCTGTCAAACATTTGGGGTTCAGTTTTCCCTCAAGTAACGATTTTCTAATTTCTGACTGTCCGGGATCTGTGTCTGATTGATCAATGTCCTTATCTATGTTGCCATTTACAGTGTACTTACAAGGGAAACTCCCCATCGCAACCCCCTCAGATATAGATATAAGATGGCGCAGTGGATATCCTCTCAAAAAGCGAACGCAGATCAGGCATCAGAACAGGAAGAAGATTTACCGAACTGTGAAAAGAGAAGCAAAATAGACACAGCGAACGGTCCATGCTAAAGATGTGCAACATAGAGCGAGCTGGAAGAGATGCGGCGTTTTGGCTGTGTGGTCATGGTTTTGAACTCGAAAGTGGGAGACCCATGTTCAAATCCCCTGTGTGCCCACTCCATTTTTTTCAGAAAATTATGAACTGTCCGTCCGTTCATTGACGTCTCTGTCCCCCTTCTGTAATCTTAGCAGATGTCATACTATTCACTGGTTATAGAATATGAATCCTGTGATAATAATATGCACTGAATCACAAAAGAAACTGGTACTGCAATGCGTATTCAAATAGAGAGATATGCAAACAGGCAGAATACGGCCCTGCGATTGACAACGCCTGTATAACAAGTATCTGGCGCAGTTCTTAGACTGGTTACTGCTGCTACAATGGCAGGTTATCAAGATTTAAATGAGTTTGAACATGGTGTTACAGTCTGTGCACGAGCGATAGGACACAGCGTCTCCGAAGTACCGTGAATATCAGGATTCCGTTGAAACATCAAATCTCCGACATCGTTGCGGCCGGAAAAAGATCCAACAAGAACGGGACCAGCGACGGCTGAAGAGAACCGTTCAGCGTGACAGAAGTGCAACCCTTCCGCAGGTTGCTGCAGATTACAGTGCTGGACCCTCAACAAGTGTCAGCGTGCGAACCATTTAACGAAACATCATCGATATGGTCTTTCGGAGCCGAAGGTCCACTCGTGTACCCTTGATGACTGCAAGATGCGAAGCGCTGTGCCTCGCCTGGGCTAGTCAACACCGACATTGAACTGTTGATGGCTGGAAACATGTTACCGGGTCGGACGAATCTCGTTTCATATTGTATCGAGCGGATAGACATTAACGGGTATTTTGTATGTCCATCCTTTTAGCAGGACGTCTATGGGACGACGGCTGTTTCGTGACAAAAAAATAAAAACACCTACAGCCGTCCTTAAGATTTTATTTTATTTTATTTTAGCGACAAAATAAAATAAAATCCTAAGGAAGGCTGTATTTGTGTCACGTTAACGGGTATGGAAACAACCTCATGAATCCATGGACCCTGCACGTCAGTAGTGGACTGCTCAAGCTGGTGGAGGCTCCGTAATGGTGTGAGGCGTGTGCAGTACGAGTGATATGGGACCCCTGATACGTTTAGATACGACTCTGGCAGGTGGTACGTACGTAAGCATCCTGTCTGATCACCTGCATCCATTCATGCCCTTTGTGAATTCCGACGGACTTGGGCAATTCCAGCAGGACAATGCGACGCCCTACACGTCTAGAATTGCTAAACAGTGGCTGCAGGAGCACTCTTCTAAGTTCAAACATTTCCGCTGGCCTCCAAAGTCTCCAGACATGAACATCATTGAGTATACCTTGCGATGCCTTGCAAAGTGTTGTTCAGAAGAGATCTCCACTCCTCGTACTCTTACGGATTATGGACAGCCCTGCAGGATTCCTGGCGTCAATTCCCTCCAGCACTACTTCAGACATTAGACGAGTCCATGCCACGTCGTGTTGCGGCACTTCTGCGTGCTCGTGGGGGCCCTACACGATATTAGGCAGGTGTACCAGTTTCTTTGGCTCTTCAGTGTGTAACCATCGCAAGTAAATGTGATGAATAGTAAGAGCAGAGAAGATGCCGCATAGACCGCTCAGAGAAAGGAAAACAACAAATAAAGGGTGGGGGGGGGACAATGTTACAACGATAGGAATTACGGAACGGAAGAGTCATAATATGTGGTACTTGCTTAGAACAAATAGGAGGTACGTACGTCTGGAGGTCCCTTGCTTACTCATCGCTGTTGTAAACGTACACCACGACACATACACAAGTTTTAATATAACGAACCGACACTCAGTGACCCAACGGACAGTTCTTTATTTTGTTAACAAAAAGTCAGTCGGGCACGGCGGAGATACGAACAGGGGTCTCCGCCTTCGCCTTCCAAGACCATGACCACAAAACCAGAACACCGGTACTCTGCAAATCCGCACGATGTTACATATCTTTCGCTCGGACCGTTCACTGTTTCTATTTCAATTCTTTTTTCACAGTTCAGTACACCTTATTCCTGTTTTGATGCTTGATCTATGTTCAGTTCTTGTCAGGCCATCTCACCACTAAATCTGAGGAGTGATGCGATGGGGAATTTCCCTTGTGAGTGTCACTTTGCACTGGGTCAAGGTAAACTGCATTTCTGTCCATATCAGCAAGTCGTGTTGCTTCTGCTGTTTTTTGGACGATGTTATGTACCGTCACTGATTGAGCATCGCCTGTACAATCTACATCTTCACCTACGTGATTACTCTGTCATTCACAATAAAGTGCCTGGCAGAAGGTTCAGTGAACCACCTTCAAGCTGTCTCTCTACCGTTCCACTCTCGAACGGCACGCGGGAAAAACGAGCACTTAAATTTTTCTGTACGAGCCCTGATTTCTCTTATTTCATCGTGATGATCATTTCTCCCTATGTAGGTGGGTGCCAACAGAATGTTTGCACAATCGGAGGAGAAAACTGGCGAATGAAATTTCATGAGAAGATCCCGTCGCAACGAAAAACGCCTTTGTTTTAATGATTGCCACTCCAATTCACGTATCATGTCTGTGACACTATCTTCCCTATTTCGCGATAATACAAAACGAGCTGCCCTTCTTTGTAGTTTTTCGATGTCATCCGTCAGTCCCAACTGATGCCGATCCCACACCGCACAGCAATACTCCAGAATAGGGCGGAAAAGCGTAGTGTAAGCAGTCTCTTTGGTACACCTGTTGCATCTTCTAAGTGTTCTGCAAGTGAATCGTAGTCTTTGGTTTGCTCTACCCACAATATTATCTATGTGATCGTTCCAATTTAGGTTATTTGTAATTGTAATCCCTTAGTATTTAGTTGAATTTACAGCCTTCAGATTTGTGTAACTTATCGCGTAATCGAAATTTAGCTGATTTCTTTTAGTACTCATGTGAATAACTTCACATTTTTCCTTATTCAGGGTCAACTGCCACTTTTCGCACCATACAGATATCTTATCTAAATCATTTTGCAAGTCGTTTTGATCATCTGATGACTTTACAGGACGGTAAATGACAGCATCATCTGTAAACAATCTAAGACGACTATTCGGATTGTCTCCTATGTCGTTAATATAGATCAGGAACAATAGAGAACCTATAACACTTCCTTGGAGAACGCCGGATATTACTTTTGTTTCACTCGATGACTTTTCGTCAGTTACTACGAACTGTGACCTTTCTGACAGGAAATCACGAATCCAGTCGCACAACTGAGGCGATACTCTGTAGGCACACAGTTTGGTTGGAAGACGCTTGTGATCAACGGTGTCGAAAGCCTTCTGGAAATCTAAAAGTATGGAACCAATTTGACATCCCCTGTCGATAGTACTTATTAATTCATCAGTATAAAAAGCTTGTTGTGTTTCACAAGAACGATATTTTCTGAATCCGGGCTGACTTTGTGTCAATATATCGTTTTCTTCGAGGTACTTCATAATGTTCGAATACAGTACATGTTCTAAAACCCTACTGCAAATCGACTTTAGTGGTATAGGCCTGTAATTCAGCGGATTGCTCCAATTCCCTTTTTGGGTATTGGTGTGACTTGAGCAATTTTCCAGTCCTTAGGTACACATCTTTCTGTGAGCGACTGCTTGTATATAATTGCTAAATATGGAGCTATTTTATTAGCATACTCTGAGAGGAACCTGACTGGTATACAATCTGGACCGGAGGCTTTGCTTTCATTAAGTGATTTAAGCTGCTTCGTTATTTCGAGGATATATACTTCTATTTTTCTCATTTGGCAGTTGTTCTTGATTGCAATTGAGGAATATTTACTTCGTCTTCTTTGGTGAAGGAGTTACGGAAAACCGTGTTTAATAACTTTGCTTTAGTGGCACTGTCATTAGTGAGTTCACCGTTGTTATCGCGCAGCGAAGCTATTGATTGCGTCTTGCCACTGGTGTGATCGTTCATCCGGCTGCTGTTCGTGATACTTCTTCCACAACTGCGTTTTAAATATTCAATTAAGTGCGCTTCACGGGCCTTTTCAGTTGTGTTTGGTGAATTTGGATCAACGAGGCGGTACGCCTTAGAACGTTATTCGTTTTTCTTTCGGTACGTATACAAATATCCGACACCCAGATATTCGTCACTGATTCAGATTTACTCGACGACCACTCCATAATTCTTCAGGAATAACATTTTAAACACATTTTGTTGAAGATCGATTCTTCAGATAAATCTCTCGGTTAACGACTTTGCCCAAAACTGCGTTTTAAATATTCGATTAAGTGCACTTCACGGGCCTTTTCAGTTGTGTTTGGTGAATTTGGATCAACGAGGCGGTACGCTTTAGAACGTTATTCGTTTTTCTTTCGGTACGTATACAAATATCCGACACCCAGATATTCGTCACTGATTCAGATTTACTCGACGACCACTCCATAATTCTTCAGGAATAACATTTTGAACACATTTTGTTGAAGATCGATTCTTCAGATAAATCTCTCGGTTAACGACTTTGCCCAAAACTGCGTTTTAAATATTCGATTAAGTGCGCTTCATGGGCCTTTTCAGTTGTGTTTGGTGAATTTGGATCAACGAGGCGGTACGCTTTAGAACGTTATTCGTTTTTCTTTCGGTACGTATACAAATATCCGACACCCAGATATTCGTCACTGATTCAGATTTACTCGACGACCACTCCATAATTCTTCAGGAATAACATTTTGAACACATTTTGTTGAAGATCGATTCTTCAGATAAATCTCTCGGTTAACGACTTTGCCCAAAACTGCGTTTTAAATATTCGATTAAGTGCGCTTCACGGGCCATTTCAGTTGTGTTTGGTGAATGTGGATCAACGAGGCGGTACGCTTTAGAACGTTATTCGTTATTCTTTCGGTACGTATACAAATATCCGACACCCAGATATTCGTCACTGATTCAGATTTACTCGACGACCACTCCATAATTCTTCAGGAATAACATTTTGAACACATTTTGTTGAAGATCGATTCTTCAGATAAATCTCTCGGTTAACGACTTTGCCCAAAACTGCGTTTTAAATATTCGGTTAAGTGCGCTTCACGGGCCTTTTCAGTTGTGTTTGGTGAATTTGGATCAACGAGGCGGTACGCTTTAGAACGTTATTCGTTTTTCTTTCGGTACGTATACAAATATCCGATACCCAGATATTCGTCACTGATTCAGATTTACTCGAGGACCACTCCATAATTCTTCAGGAATAACATTTTGAACACATTTTGTTGAAGATCGATTCTTCAGATAAATCTCTCGGTTAACGACTTTGCCCAAAACTGTGTTTTAAATATTCGATTAAGTGCGCTTCACGGGCCTTTTCAGTTGTGTTTGGTGAATTTGGATCAACGAGGCGGTACGCTTTAGAACGTTATTCGTTTTTCTTTCGGTACGTATACAAATATCCGACACCCAGATATTCGTCACTGATTCAGATTTACTCGAGGACCACTCCATAATTCTTCAGGAATAACATTTTGAACACATTTTGTTGAAGATCGATTCTTCAGATAAATCTCTCGGTTAACGACTTTGCCCAAAACTGCGTTTTAAATATTCGATTAAGTGCGCTTCATGGGCCTTTTCAGTTGTGTTTGGTGAATTTGGATCAACGAGGCGGTACGCTTTAGAACGTTATTCGTTTTTCTTTCGGTACGTATACAAATATCCGACACCCAGATATTCGTCACTGATTCAGATTTACTCGACGACCACTCCATAATTCTTCAGGAATAACATTTTGAACACATTTTGTTGAAGATCGATTCCTCAGATAAATCTCTCGGTTAACGACTTTGCCCAAAACTGCGTTTTAAATATTCGATTAAGTGCGCTTCACGGGCCTTTTCAGTTGTGTTTGGTGAATTTGGATCAACGAGGCGGTACGCTTTAGAACGTTATTCGTTTTTCTTTCGGTACGTATACAAATATCCGACACCCAGATATTCGTCACTGATTCAGATTTACTCGACGACCAGTCCATAATTCTTCAGGAATAACATTTTGAACACATTTTGTTGAAGATCGATTCTTCAGATAAATCTCTCGGTTAACGACTTTGCCCAAAACTGCGTTTTAAATATTCGATTAAGTGCGCTTCATGGGCCTTTTCAGTTGTGTTTGGTGAATTTGGATCAACGAGGCGGTACGCTTTAGAACGTTATTCGTTTTTCTTTCGGTACGTATACAAATATCCGACACCCAGATATTCGTCACTGATTCAGATTTACTCGACGACCACTCCATAATTCTTCAGGAATAACATTTTGAACACATTTTGTTGAAGATCGATTCTTCAGATAAATCTCTCGGTTAACAACTTTGCCCAAAACTGCGTTTTAAATATTCGATTTAGTGCGCTTCACGGGCCTTTTCAGTTGTGTTTGGTGAATTTGGATCAACGAGGCGGTACGCTTTAGAACGTTATTCGTTTTTCTTTCGGTACGTATACAAATATCCGACACCCAGATATTCGTCACTGATTCAGATTTACTCGACGACCACTCCATAATTCTTCAGGAATAACATTTTGAACACATTTTGTTGAAGATCGATTCTTCAGATAAATCTCTCGGTTAACGACTTTGCCCAAAACTGCGTTTTAAATATTCGATTAAGTGCGCTTCACGGGCCTTTTCAGTTGTGTTTAGTGAATTTGGATCAACGAGGCGGTACGCTTTAGAACGTTATTCGTTTTTCTTTCGGTACGTATACAAATATCCGACACCCAGATATTCGTCACTGATTCAGATTTACTCGACGACCACTCCATAATTCTTCAGGAATAACATTTTGAACACATTTTGTTGAAGATCGATTCTTTAGATAAATCTCTCGGTTAACGACTTTGCCCAAAACTGCGTTTTAAATATTCGATTAAGTGCGCTTCACGGGCCTTTTCAGTTGTGTTTGGTGAATTTGGATCAACGAGGCGGTACGCTTTAGAACGTTATTCGTTTTTCTTTCGGTACGTATACAAATATCCGACACCCAGATATTCGTCACTGATTCAGATTTACTCGACGACCACTCCATAATTCTTCAGGAATAACATTTTGAACACATTTTGTTGAAGATCGATTCTTCAGATAAATCTCTCGGTTAACGACTTTGCCCAAAACTGCGTTTTAAATATTCGATTAAGTGCGCTTCACGGGCCTTTTCAGTTGTGTTTGGTGAATTTGGATCAACGGGGCGGTACGCTTTAGAACGTTATTCGTTTTTCTTTCGGTACGTATACAAATATCCGACACCCAGATATTCGTCACTGATTCAGATTTACTCGACGACCACTCCATAATTCTTCAGGAATAACATTTTGAACACATTTTGTTGAAGATCGATTCTTCAGATAAATCTCTCGGTTAACGACTTTGCCCAAAACTGCGTTTTAAATATTCGATTAAGTGCGCTTCATGGGCCTTTTCAGTTGTGTTTGGTGAATTTGGATCAACGAGGCGGTACGCTTTAGAACGTTATTCGTTTTTCTTTCGGTACGTATACAAATATCCGACACCCAGATATTCGTCACTGATTCAGATTTACTCGACGACCACTCCATAATTCTTCAGGAATAACATTTTGAACACGTTTGTTGAAGATCGATTCTTCAGATAAATCTCTCGGTTAACGACTTTGCCCAAAACTGCGTTTTAAATATTCGATTAAGTGCGCTTCACGGGCCTTTTCAGTTGTGTTTAGTGAATTTGGATCAACAAGGCGGTACGCTTTAGAACGTTATTCGTTTTTCTTTCGGTACGTATACAAATATCCGACACCCAGATATTCGTCACTGATTCAGATTTACTCGACGACCACCCCATAATTCTTCAGGAATAACATTTTGAACACATTTTGTTGAAGATCGATTCTTTAGATAAATCTCTCGGTTAACGACTATGCCCAAAACTGCGTTTTAAATATTCGATTAAGTGCGCTTCACGGGCCTTTTCAGTTGTGTTTGGTGAATTTGGATCAACAAGGCGGTACGCTTTAGAACGTTATTCGTTTTTCTTTCGGTACGTATACAAATATCCGACACCCAGATATTCGTCACTGATTCAGATTTACTCGACGACCACTCCATAATTCTTCAGGAATAACATTTTGAACACATTTTGTTGAAGATCGATTCTTCAGATAAATCTCTTGGTTAACGACTTTGCCCAAAACTGCGTTTTAAATATTCGATTAAGTGCGCTTCACGGGCCTTTTCAGTTGTGTTTGGTGAATTTGGATCAACGAGGCGGTACGCTTTAGAACGTTATTCGTTTTTCTTTCGGTACGTATACAAATATCCGACACCCAGATATTCGTCACTGATTCAGATTTACTCGACGACCACTCCATAATTCTTCAGGAATAACATTTTGAACACATTTTGTTGAAGATCGATTCTTCAGATAAATCTCTCGGTTAACGACTTTGCCCAAAACTGCGTTTTAAATATTCGATTAAGTGCGCTTCACGGGCCTTTTCAGTTGTGTTTGGTGAATTTGGATCAACGAGGCGGTACGCTTTAGAACGTTATTCGTTTTTCTTTCGGTACGTATACAAATATCCGACACCCAGATATTCGTCACTGATTCAGATTTACTCGACGACCACTCCATAATTCTTCAGGAATAACATTTTGAACACATTTTGTTGAAGATCGATTCTTCAGATAAATCTCTCGGTTAACGACTTTGCCCAAAACTGTTTTCTTAGTCCTGCATCTGTCAGCATCTTGCCTTTTGAATGATCGTTATATTCACGTGTTCCCCAGTGCTGTTTTTTTTCTGGTGTGTAGAGAATTGTCATTTTATGTTAAATTCCATTCGCTGTTAGGGATGACTTCATACGCTGACTGACAAACCCCTTTCCACTGTCAGTTCGAAGTATTTTGATTTTTCGACCAGTTTCATATTCTACTCCTGCTTTGAACTCAAAGAAAGTGTCACGGATTTCTTTTGTTGATTTTAGCATGTAACCTGATTACTTTCTTGATATATCATTAGCAAAAGTGAGAAGGTAAAGAGCTCTTCCCTATGAAGCCACTCTCATTGCTTCACTAACATCGGAATAACAATGTGAGGTATATCATTTGTTCTTCTACTTGACGCTTTAGGAAATGGTTGTCTGTTTTCATTGTATAAATAAGTAAAGGATGTTCGTCTTATTCAGCCCATCAGCCACTTTTTACTGATTTAAATGTCACCAATCTTCGAGGCTACAATTCGTTACTGTTGATTGTACAGTATATGCATATTTGAGTAGTGGGTCAGGGTGTGGGATTTGTTCAAAGTATTTTCATTGGGGGAATGCAGTGGGGAAGCCAGTCAGCATTCTAGCGAGACCCTCTCCTGGGAATGCAGAATCTGTAGTAGAAATAAGTTGATAGAGGAGCAGGAGCGTAAGATCTGTGCCCCTCAAGTGCAGTTACAACGCGCAAAGGAGGAATTAGATAGGTTGCGGAGGGTGAAGGGTGGTGGGTGAATGGGAACTGGCAGTTGGCAAGAAGGCAGCTAGGAGGAGAGGAGCCTCTTGTAGCTGTAGGTGTAGGGAACATGCAACAGTCCTCAGTACTTAGGAGGCCTAGGTCAGTTACAAAAGAGAAATAAGAAGGTTCTGCTGCAAGGTAGTTCGCACAGTAGAGGTGTGGGCCAGCAGATGCAGGAAGTGTTGGGGACTGAGTACCAGGTCACCAGCAATTTGAAGCCTGGTGCAGGGTTGGCTCAGGTGACTGACAGCATAGGGGAGTTATGTAGGAATTTTACTAATGTGCATTTCGTGCAACTGTTTCAGCGTCATCATCGGCCTCAACTTAATGCGGCTGTTAGGCGCGGTAACATGGGGCTGGAGAGGGCGCTGATGACAGAGGCCATGGGTCACATTTCAGTTTTGCCAGTTGGGTCTATCACTAGGCATGGCCTGCACCTCAATAGGTATGGGAAGGGGAGGCTGGCAAAGCAGAGAGAGAGAGGTGGAGGAGGAAATGTATGATGAGACGGGCTGTATGAGATGAACAGAGAGCAGTGAAAGGAAACTGGCATGAAAGGGGGAAGAAGGTGAACAGAGAGAGATTTGGCGGAAGAGAAGATGGGCAGAGAGAGGAGGAAGAACTGGACTAACACAATATTGGAATAAATTTATATAATATATGAATCAGTAGTATAGTAATGAAATGTCAGTGGCAGTGATTGCAATGATTGATATATCTGCTGTAATTAAATCGAAAGAAAAAGAAGGATGGAAGATTACAGTTTAACGTCCCGTCGACAGCGCATTTATGAGAGGCAGAGCAGAAATTCAGATTACGAAGAAAGTGGGACTTGCCGCGATCATCCCGGAATTTGTCTGGTTTAGCGATTTCACGGAAAGCTTAATCTGGATGGCCGAAAGTGATCTGAATCGTTGTCCTCGCGAATGCGAGAACTTTGGGCTTACCTCTGCGCCACCTCGCCCGATAATTGAACCGAACGAGTGCCATTGGACATGTACTCTGAATATACTGTAGTTTAAGTAAACTAGATGTATATTGCTGTTTATTTGAATTTGCCTTTTGCCGTTTCTGCATCAAACGTGGTAGAAGTATGAAGCGCGAGTGGTGGTGTAACCTCCCCACGGTAAAAAGTAATTACATCATTCATTTACATTCAGCGTAACTACCCAACAGTAAAAATATGTATAGCATTGACATTTAGTGTAACCTAGCAACAGTTTACTATTCCGTAACCTACCAATGATAACGTGACTAATTTCTCAATAAAATCGTGGCTCACTTACAGCCTTTCAATAATTGACTGTGAATTTGAACTGGCAAGTTTTGGACGTCAGCAGTGCTGCGTCATGACCCTGAAAGATCATTCTGAATAAATTGAAAATTCTTACATCCATAAGGTCGCCGGATAACGCGTATATACCTGTTCCTATAACAATTTTTTTCTGGCACAGCTCAGTGCAATGCTGGCCGATAGATTTGTCATGTATAAAAGCAAACAACTGATTTTTCTCTACAAAAATCGGGATGACCATGGCTTGGAGAAATTAGTAAAATCATTAAATTTAGTTGAATGATTGTCAAAACTTAATTTTTATAAGATAGATTATTATTAAGAGGTTTTTTTAAAAAAGAAAACATTTACATGGGACTTCATATAACAATACTATATATGCGTGAGGCTGCTTTCACCTTATACTATATAAATTATTGGTATGTCGGAGCACAACTTAAATAATTTGACAATTCAGAGGCTCCCTTTACCAGATTCGCTGGCTGTTTTTCAAGGAGTGCCTCCCGGGGTGGGGGAGTGGCTATGTACATAAAAAACAGTATTCCATTTGAGTCCTTAGACGTATCGCGGCACTGCACTAAACAGATATTTGAATGTTGTGCAGGGTCAGTTGAATTTAGTGAAACTAAACTTCTAATTGTTGTTTTTACACTCCTGGAAATGGAAAAAAGAACACATTGACACCGGTGTGTCAGACCCACCATACTTGCTCCGGACACTGCGAGAGGGCTGTACAAGCAATGATCACACGCACGGCACAGCGGACACACCAGGAACCGCGGTGTTCGCCGTCGAATGGCGCTAGCTGCGCAGCATTTGTGCACCGCCGCCGTCAGTGTCAGCCAGTTTGCCGTGGCATACGGAGCTCCATCGCAGTCTTTAACACTGGTAGCATGCCGCGACAGCGTGGACGTGAACCGTATGTGCAGTTGACGGACTTTGAGAGAGGGCGTAAAGTGGGCATGCGGGAGGCCGGGTGGACGTACCGCCGAATTGCTCAACACGTGGGGCGTGAGGTCTCCACAGTACATCGATGTTGTCGCCAGTGGTCGGCGGAAGGTGCACGTGCCCGTCGACCTGGGACCGGACCGCAGCGACGCACGGATGCACGCCAAGACCGTAGGATCCTACGCAGTGCCGTAGGGGACCGCACCGCCACTTCCCAGCAAATTAGGGACACTGTTGCTCCTGGGGTATCGGCGAGGACCATTCGCAGCCGTCTCCACGAAGCTGGGCTACGGTCCCGCACACCGTTAGGCCGTCTTCCGCTCACGCCCCAACATCGTGCAGCCCGCCTCCAGTGGTGTCGCGACAGGCATGAATGGAGGGACGAATGGAGACGTGTCGTCTTCAGCGATGAGAGTCGCTTCTGCCTTGGTGCCAATGATGGTCGTATGCGTGTTTGGCGCCGTGCAGGTGAGCGCCACAATCAGGACTGCATACGACCGAGGCACACAGGGCCAACACCCGGCATCATGGCGTGGGGAGCGATCTCCTACACTGGCCGTACACCACTGGTGATCGTCGAGGGGACACTGAATAGTGCATGGTACATCCAAACCGTCATCGAACCCATCGTTCTACCATTCCTAGACCGGCAAGGGAACTTGCTGTTCCAACAGGACAATGCACGTCCGCATGTATCCCGTGCCAACCAACGTGCTCTAGAAGGTGTAAGTCAACTACCCCGGCCAGCAAGATCTCCGTATCTGTCCCCCATTGAGCATGTTTGGGACTGGATGAAGCGTCGTCTCACGCGGTCTGCACGTCCAGCACGAACGCTGGTCCAACTGAGGCGCCAGGTGGAAATGGCATGGCAAGCCGTTCCACAGGACTACATCCAGCATCTCTACGATCGTCTCCATGGGAGAATAGCAGCCTGCATTGCTGCGAAAGGTGGATATACACTGTACTAGTGCCGACATTGTGCATGCTCTGTTGCCTGTGTCTATGTGCCTGTGGTTCTGTCAGTGTGATCATGTGATGTATCTGACCCCAGGAATGTGTCAATAAAGTTTCCCCTTCCTGGGACAATGAATTAACGGTGTTCTTATTTCAATTTCCAGGAGTGTAGTTCCCACAACTCTGACTTCAGAGCATTTCTGCTCAAGCTAGAGAGAGTTCTTGATTCACTTTGTAGGAAGTACTAGAAATTAGTTATATGTGGTGACTTCAACATAAATTTTGTACATGATGGTGCAAGAAAAAGGACGTTGGTAGATCTCCTAAATTCATATGATCTGATGCAGACTGTGGTTTTTTTTTTTTTTTTCAAATAGGGTGCAAGGAAACAGTAGCGCAGCCATAGACGATATAATTATTCATTCTTCATTACTAGATCGGCACTCTGTTAGTAAAAGTGTGAATGCCTTTCAGGCCATGATGCACAAATTTTAACACTAAAGGGCTTTTGCGCTCAAACGAATGTCACAAAACTATGTAGGAAAGCTAATGCAACAGCAATACAGTTTTTTAACCTTGTCAAGGAACAAGAGAGGCAGTATGTTTATATTGCCGATAACATAGATGATAAATATAATGCTTTCCTTAACAAATTTCTCATGCTCTTTGAGAGTTGATTTTCATTAAAACGTTCTAAACGGGGTACTAGCAGTAAAAGGCAGCCCAGGTCACTGACTAGTGGGATAAGGATATCACGTAAAACAAAGTGGAAATTATATCAAAATGTTAGAAATAGTCACAGTAAAGCTACAGTAGCCCATTACAAACGGTATTGTAAGGTGCTTGAAACGTTACTACAAAAGCGAAGAGTATGTGGTATGCAAACAGAATAGCTAATTCAGAGGATACAATTAAAACCATATGGTCAGTTGTGAAGGAAGTGTCTGGTCAGCAGCACAAGGTCGACGATATAAAGTCAGTTCGTAGTAAAAATACTGATAAATCAGACATATGTACAGTATTGAACAATCATTTTATGAGCATTGCTGGTGAATTAAATAAAATTTTATTTTCTACAGGGAATCCTACAACTTTCTTGGCAAATGCCTTTCCAAGATTGATATCTGAAATACTCCTTTGTGGTACAGACAAGGGGGAGATTGAGTCAATAATTAAATCGCCGAAGACTAAGGACTCTCATGGATATGATGGAGTGCCTAGCAGAATATTAAAGCACTGTGATGCACATGTTAGCCCTATATTTAGCCATATTTGTAATTTTTCCTTTACAAATGGTCAGTTTCCTAGACGATTGAAGTACTCAGTAGTAAGGCCGCTTTATAAAAAGAGAGAAACTGATAATGTAGACAATTTTTAGACCTATTTCTATGCCATCAGTGTTTGCTAAAGTTATTGAAAATGCTGTGTATGTAAGGATAATTGATCATTTCATACCACACGATTTGCTATCAAACGTACAGTTTGGCTTTAAAAGTCGATTAACAACTGAAAATGCTATATTCCCTTTTCTCTGTGAGGTACTAGATGGGTTAAACATATGTTTTCGAACACTAGGTAAATTTTTTTATTTAACTAAGGCGTTTGATTGTATTGATCGCAAACAATTGCTCCAGAAGCTGCACCATCGCGGAATACGGGAGGTACCTCACAATTGGTTCACCTCTTACTTTATCAACAGACAGCGAAAAGTCGTTATTCACAATGTTGAGAATGGCTATGATGTGGGATCTGAGTTGGATACTGTCAAGTGCGGGGTGCCCCAGGGATCAGTGTTGGGACCACTCCTGTTCCTTATTTATATACATGATATGCCCTCTAGTATTACGGGTAACTCTAAAATATTTCTGTTTCCTGGTGACACTAGCTTGGTAGTAAAGGATGTTGTGTGCATCGTTGGCTCGCTTTCAAATAGTGCAGCTCATGACCTAAGTTCATGGTTTGTAGAAAATAAACTAACGCTAAATCACAGTAAGACTCAATTTTTAAAGTTTCTAACACATAATTCAACAAAAATTGACGTTTTAAATTCACAGGATGGGCATATGATTAGTGAAACTGAACACTTCAGATTTTTAGGTGTTCAGACAGTAAACCATTGTGGAAAGTCCATGTTCAGGATCTTGTTCAAAAACTTAACGCTGCCATTTTTACTATTCGAACGGTATCTGAAGTAAGTGATCCATCGACACGAAAATTAGTCTACTTTGTTTATTTTCATTCGCTTATGTCGTATGGTATTATATTTTGGCGTAACTCTTCCCATTCTAAAAGGATATTTTTGGCTCAGAAACAGGCAGTTCGGGCAATAAGTGATGTAAGCTCGCGAACTTCTTGTCTGAGTGTTTTGACATTGGCCTCTCATATACACTGCTTACTGTCGTTTCTTATTCCCAAGAACAAGCAGCTTTCACTTAGTTTGTAGAAATCAAACATGCATTTGGAACGGACTTCCTAAACTCTTGTGTAGAAAGGTGCGCATTATACTGCTGTATCCATTTTCAGTAAGCTACCAATCGAATTCAAAAATCTCAGCGGTATTCCATGCACTTTCAAATCGAAACTGAAGAGTTTCCTCATAGGTCAAGCCTTCTATTCAGTATCGGAGTTCAGTGAAAAATTGAGCTGATTCTTGTTGTGTTGTTGATTGCGTTTAACTAAACTTTTTCGGGTTCATAAACATTTTATTTTATCTGTTATTACTTTCATGTTGTAATTCCATGCACTGGCACGTTCCATTACCTTGGAGATCTGCTCCTCAATTTGGTCCTACGGAACTTGACGTGTAAACTTGAACTTCATCTAATCGATACATGCCACCTAGTTGAGTTTCAGTTGCTATTTCTGTTCCAAAGACAATAAATTACAGCATTTTTGTTGTATTTACCACACTGTGCGTCGCCAAACAATACACACAGTCCATGCTTGTCGTTTTACTAACCGGAACATACGCAATGTTATGAATAATTATCTGCTTATTCTTGTCATCGGCGGTACCTTCAAGATGAAAACTGCGACCTGCGATTTGCCTAAGGCTGAAATTATCTTCAACTGTAACTTTTGCGGTTGAGTTGATTGGAATTAGTTAAACAAATCCCTTCAATTCATTTCCGGAATCTATATACCAACCGTCACTATGATGTGAAAATGTAGCTAGAGCCATTAGCGCATTTCTCTTTTCATTTTTCATGGCATTCGCAAGATTCGAATAATTATATCACTTCTTCTCAGTTCTATACTCACTCGCCTTATGATTTTCTAACACTAAGAAGTTAAACGACTTGGAATTCCGCGCATCGCAAGTGATATTCAACTTCTGGTGTTTACTGTTCCGTTTACTAGCCGTCAGAGCCGAATCTATAGCTTCATTTGTGAAAGCAAATTGATGTTTCGTTTAGTCTTGAATTAACTGCTGACTCACTAAATCACTAATAATACTGACACCCGAATTCTCAGTCATCACTATCAGGCATTAGAAATATGCTGGAAGTTCACTTAGCGTTATCGCAGCTACAAATCACTACTTATTTTATTTTTATTGCTTCCACTTTGTTTAGAAAATGACATAATTTTTCACTTATACACATATTTCTCTCAGAAGCCAATCGTACATTCAGCCCAAAATAACTAGGTAAATTCTAATCGTCGAATGCAGATTGTGAATTTTGCCATGATTCTCAAGCAGTACGTGTTTAGTGAAGTTCTGGATATGCAAATGAATTTACAGTCAAACGTATTTAGGACAACTCTCTGTACACATTCTTTGGATAGTGATAAGTGTCAGCATTTGTTTTCCACAGCCCCTCTTGTTTTACATACATTTCCATTATATATTTCCAGTTGTTGTAGTTCACAAAGCCAAACAACTCTCCAAAACTAAACAATGATTCTCCTCACAGCATCATATTAAATACGTTCAACAATTTCTACAAATCTGTATTTTCTCAATAAAAGTACGATATCACCACGCTGAACAAATACGAGATACGGTAACTCACGACTGAAGTCAACGATTATTTATGCCACTGGAATATTAGCGATTTTGATTTATCAGTTTCTGAACAGATGGTACTACACCTTACTGCCAAGAGCACAGTTTATTCCTTGCTAATTAGAAAACACCAAAGATAAAAGACAACAGCCTACTTCTGTACAAGGTGTCAGCAAAGAGCAGATGCAGTTATTCTCAACATCAGGCTGTGGTTCAAGGCTTATTTCCCTTCCTAACGTTCCGTGTTCCAATGCTGAAGACGTCTTCAGAGGCTATACTCTTCCCACTACAATCTCCATAAAACACGTCGGAGCGACTCTTGTGATTTTAGGGAGCTGTCTGATGACGTCACGAACCGACCTTTACGTGCGTGTGTATGAACAGTTCGGCTTGCTGAGCTTGTTTCAGATTATATCTGCTTTGGGTGTCCCTATAGACTGTGATGATGTGTCCAACACTGGAACATGAAACGTTAGGCAAAAAATTGTACCTTCAACCACGGAGTAAGCTTCATAAAACATAGATCTCCAGAGACGTACTTGCTCGTGTCTTTGAAGGTATGTATCTAGTGCGAATAAGTCACAAACGCACGTATCGGCTGTGATGGATAGTTTATCCCATTACCTTTCCAGCGTGCTTCCGTGACAACAGTATTTGTTCTTTCGATATTGGAGCTGTCAATCGTACAGCCACTTCAAGGTGAAATGGGTGACGAATTAAAACCACTTGAAACAACTGTAGAGTAAAAGCACGTGCGTCAGAAATAAAAAAGCGGCACAAAAACATCAGTCACAGATAAAACTTTGTGTGTCTAAGGATAAGACACAGCAAGGGAACCTACGACTTCTTTTAGGAGATAAGGAAAGGTTAACCTACGTTTATAGCATTTGTAGAAGTGGAGAAATATTTTGACAACGTTGCATGGAATACTCTCTTTGAAATTCTGAATGTAACAGTGATGAAATACAGGGAGCGAAAGGCTATTTACGATCTGTACAGAAAACAGATGTCAGTTATAAGAGTCTAGAGGCATGAAAGAGAATCAGCGGTTGAGAAGGAAGTGAGACAGGGTTGTAACCTATCCCTGATGTTATTTAGTCTGTACACTGAGCAAGCAGTAAAGGAAACCAAAGAAAAATTGGCAGTAGGAATTGAGGGAGAAGAAAAAAAAACTTGGAGGTTTATCAATGAAATCGTAATTCTGTCAGAGACAGCAAAGGACTGGGATGACCAGCAGAATTGAAACAATAATATCTTGAAATGTGGATATAAGATGAACATGAACAAAAGCAAAACAAGGACAGTGGAACGTGGTCGAATTAAATAAGACGATGCTGAAGGAATTAGGTTAGGAAGCAAAGCACTTAAAGAAGTAGATGAATTTTGTTATTTGGGCAGCAAAATGACTGATGATAGTCGAAGTAGAGAGGATATAAAATGTAGACTGGCAACGGAAAGGAAAGCATTTCTGAAGAGGAGAAGTATGTTAACATCGAGTATAGATTTAAGTGTCAGGAAGTCTTTTCTGAAAGTATTTGTGTGCAGTGTAGCCATTGTAAGACGTTGTGGTGTCCTGACCTTCATTACTTACATATTCCGCCCTCACAATCATATTCTGCACATCAAGACACTTCATTCGAACCCAAACTCGATAAGATAAAGTCAATGTTGTATGAATTCATGTAAACGATATGCAAATAACTGGTAAATCGCAAATACGCACCAAGATTGAAATACTCGAGGTAGGCGTACACACATACATTCCAGACACGATGGTTACAGGAGCTTTTAATTCAGGAGAGGCAGACCACATGCCGGGAGGCTGGTCCCTTCAGAGGACAAGTCAACCTCAACCGCCCGTAGATCAGACAGCGTTTGTCCGAGTGAAAGGCAGTACGACCCCGTGTTCAGCTTAAAAGCAAATTCCGCTACATTGTGTGGGCGCACCCAGCCTACGCATTCTTTCAAACATAGCACGCAGTTTCAGAGATTTTTGCAGGGAGACAGCAAACGCCAAACGCCGATGCTACAGATTCCCGGATTGGTCGCCTTAAACGAAACGTCAATCTCCCGTTTTAGAAGAGCTGTGCTGATTGGCAGACGATATTTCTGATGCCTTGAGCTGAAGGAGTAATGGAAGAGATTGAAAGATATACCCCTTCACGTCTGGCATGGAGACGGGCCGTTCTGTTGTTGCTCTTGGAGCGAGAACATGTAACGAGAGCGTGTGCGCTCGTATGTGCACTCAAAGAGCAAGGAACAAGTCTCTCCTCAGTACTTCACTGGGAGAGCACCTCTGTCGAAAGTGAATCGGAGTGCGACTCTATATTGAGTCCTTGCTATTAAGTGTTATTCACTGTGTTGGCCGCCACACTTTTTGTGCAGTGTGAACGGACAGAGTTATAGTTAAATGCCTGCAAGCGAATTTTTGAGTGGCATCGGGGTGGACTGGTTATCTGACTCGTGTACCATGCCAATAGTTAGACTAGGGGCGAATAGGAGTCCTTGACTTCATCAAGGCATAGGGAGAGTTTGATTGGCGAAGGTCAATCCAAATAGAACGAGAGTTATCTTATTTGTCAGCAGCGAGCGGCGCAGGCAGCAGTCATCGCAGCTCACGGTATTGTGCGCTACAGCTCTTGCGAGTCCCACATTTCTTCCACAACAGTACACTTCACTGCATTTGACATGCTACAGCCTCAACCGTACCTAGCAACATTCTAAAGGATAATTATTCAAGTTGAGTAGGCGCGGCTCTCAGTCATTCTGCCAAGTCAATAACAATCTTAAACGTTGTATAGAAATTTCATTAGCGAATCCTATCCTTAAGAGGTAACTTCACATTCCGAAAAGAACCCGGAAATAACTTGTTCAGTTCATAACTAAAAGTGCCATTGTGATTTATCAGAATTTTTGCAAAATAAATAATAATTGTAGTTAGTTTCATGTTTTTCTTACACTAACTAGCACTACTCTAGTACCCAAGTATTCCACTAGTTACATAAGAAATTTTGTGAATTTTTGTGTCATTTCCTTACAGCAGACAACTCCAGAAGATATTTATTGCTGAAAGTTTTTCAGGCATTTCTCTTTAGAACGTTAGGAGCGTCTGTCTGACTTCTGTAGTAGTGTGGGGGTGGAAATTGCATCTTGCAGGAGCCACAGGGTAAAGGTTACATCTCAGATTAATCCGTTGTGCAGAATGACAGAATAGCACCCACACGCCCACACCATATATGGAAGGGAAACATGGACGATAAACAGTTAAGACAAGAAGAGAATAGATGCTTTTGAATTGTGGTGCTATACTCGAATGCTAAAGATTAAATGGGTATATGACGTAACTAATGAGGAGGTACTAAACAGTATTGGGGAGAAGAGGAATTTGTGGCACAAATTGACTAGAAGGGACATGTTCCGAGGCATCAAAGGGTCTCCAATTTAGTACTGGAGGGAAGCGTGGAGGCTAAAAATCGTAGAGGGGGACCAAGAGATTAATACACTAAGCTGATTCAGAAGGATGTAGGTTGCAGTAGTTCCTCGGAGATGAAGAGGCTTGCACAGGATAATGTAGTATGGAAAGTTGCATCAAACCAGTCTTTGGACTGAAGACCACAACAACAACAACACGTGACACAACACTATACTGATGTCTCAGTCAAAAATGGTTCAAATGGCTCTGAGCACTATGGGACTTAACTTCTGAGGTCATCAGTCCCCTAGAACTTAGAACTACGTCAACCTAACTAACCTAGGGACATCACACACATCCATGCCCGAGGCAGGATTCTAACCAGCGACTGTAGCGGTCGCGTGGTTCCAGACTGTAGCGCCTAGAACCGCTCGGCCACCCTGGCCGGCATGTCTCGGTCGTTACCAGAATTAATTTTATAGTTTTCTTAACTTTCTCGCTGGAAGTTTCTACAAAGTCCAACGAAACGGAAATTTATCAGCGACAAAATTTCTCGCTACAGATACAGATTAATCTCACACCTCTCGTGGTATTTTGTTTTTTATCTTGCAGTACATTTATACAGCACCTCTTACGGCATTTAATTTTTTATCTGGGAATACTTTTTATACTTTCGTGATAAAAGATGTATGACGTGTGTGGTGTCACCGCCAGACACCACACTTGCTAGGTGGTAGCTTAAATCGGCCGCGGTCCATTTAGTATATGTCGGACCTGCGTGTCGCCACTGTGTGATCGCAGACCGAGCGCCACCACAAGGCAGGTCTCGAGATACGGGATAGCACTCGCCCCAGTTGTACGGACGACATTGCTAGCGACAATACGGGCGAAGCCTTCCTCTCATTTGCCGAGAGACAGTTAGAATAGCCTTCTGCTAAGTCCATGGCTACGACCTAGCAAGGCGCCATTAGCCTTACCTAGTTTGAGAGTTATCGTATAAATCTCTCAAGAAGAACGTTGTAAACCAACAAAGAATAAAGTTAAGTATATTCCAAAGCTACGTATTTTCTTTATAGCAGTCATAACGTATCCTGTTCCAGACTTGACGCCAGTCGGCGTGTGTGTACGCGTGCCTTTCGGCTCCCTTCTCAGTGTGACGTAACTAGCTTGTTACGCCACAACAGATTGGCGACGAGAGAAGTGTTCTTTCTGATTGCTTACATTTACTTGTGTCATGGCTTCGCCAGATGTACTGTCCAAATTTTATCGCTTGCGGAATCAGCAGACGCAGGCGTTATTAGATGCCCTTGGACAGCTCGTCCAGGGTCAACGTGCCATTCAAACCGATGCGGCAGCTGCCACTTCACCGCTACCGCAGCCACAACTTGCAGTTGCACCGCCTTTTAGGCACTACAATCCAGCGCAAGAATCGTGGCCAGAATGGTCCCGACAGTTTGGTTTTCATCTAGCCGCCTACAGAATTCAAGGGAATGAGCGGCAGCCGTTTTTGCTTTCTTGTGTCGGTGTGTCCACCTACCGTGTGATAGTGAAATTGTTTCCCCAACGCGACGTAGCAACTCTGTCCTACGAGGAAATTTTGTCGGCATTGGACTCCTATTTCAAAGAAACAGTTAATGTAGTTGCAAAAAGGTATACTTTCTTTTGTACAAAACGTACGGCCGGTCAAACTAATCGGGAGTGGGTAGCAACATTGCAAGGCCTTGCAAGGGACTGTGCCTTTGACTGTGACTGTGGCCTTTCTTATTCAGATACAATGGTACGTGATGCAATTGCACAGAACGTTTCTGATGTTCGCATACGGGAGCAAATTTTGAAACTAGTTAATCCCTCCCTTCAACAAGTGATAGACATATTGGATAGACAAGACACACTTGACTGTGCTCAGGAATCTTTTGAACCTTCGCCAGCAGTGTGTAACATTTAACCGGCCCGCCGGGCGAGCTGCGCAGCCCGGTAAACTGCCCTCGCGCACTTCGATGCAGCTGCCGCCGCACTCTAAATCAGGTGTGCCGCGCCAACACACAAATGCAGTGAAATCATGCCCGCGGTGTGCTACTAGACATTCGCGTGAACATTGCCCATCACGCCAAGCTATTTGCGTTTTCTGCAATAGGACAGGACATGTTCAAAGTGTTTGCCAGACAAAGCTCAGATCAGACAATCACAATCATTCCAGGCCCTTTGTTTCGCGCCGGAATCGAACCACGGACACTCAGGCTCGTGGACCTTCGCCCAGGGACATTCATGTCGTTAATTCCGCTTCGTCCAGTGCCACTTTCTCTAACAGTGACTGTGTTCGTCCCACAAAAACTGTGCGTCGACGTCGCCGGAAATCACGTCAATTAGCAAGTGATGCTGTACCAGTGTCTGTTCAAATTGCACAAAACAGTCGCTCTTGTCGTCAGCAGGACAATAAACTTTTTGTAGATTTGGACTTTAATGGCAGGGTCATACCATTCCAGCTCAATACCGGAGCTGCAGTTTCATTGCTCAATCACGACACGTACAAACAACTGGGCGCACCTCCGTTGCGTGCCGCAAATGTTAAGTTACATAGTTATTCAGAACAGAATATACCTGTGTTAGGACAGTGCAGCCTTCTTGCCACATACAAGGGACAAACAAAACTTGTGTCATTTTACGTTCTTCGTTCTTCTACTGCAGTGAACTTGTTTGGTTTAGATTTATTTCAGTTGTTTAACATGTCTATTGTAAATCAGGTCCTATCAGTGAATCAAACTGTGCCTTCAGACAGTGTTTCTCGTCTGTGTGACGAATTTGCAGACATTTTTGCACCGGGCTTAGGTTGCGCTAAAAACTATGAAGCACATTTGGAACTGAAAGTAAACGCGCAACCGAAATTTTTCCGAGCGCGCAATGTTCCCCACGCATTGCGTGATGAGGTCGCAAAAACATTAAACGATCTAGCATCACAGGGTGTAATTGAACGTGTGCAAGCTTCTCTCTGGGCCTCACCCTTAGTAATTTTGCCAAAACCTTCCGAAAAATTGAGACTTTGCGTGGACTTCAAGGCCACAGTGAATCCACAACTAGTGACCGCTACTTTTCCTTTGCCCCGCCCGGAAGATCTTTTTGCTAAACTGTGCCCGGGAAAATATTTTTCAAAGTTGGACAGCCGATGCGTACTTGCAAATACCGGTGGACGACGAATCCCAGCGCGTATTGGTGGTTAACACGCATCTTGGATAGTACAGGTTCAAAAGACTGCCATTCGGGTGTGCATCCGCCCCTGCATTGTTTCAGCAATATTTACAAACTATTTGTGCGTCGGTCCCTACTGCAGCAAACTATCTGGACGATATAGTCATCTCCGGACAGACAGAAGATCATCTTGCGAACCTACGAACATTATTTCAGGTCTTGCGACAAAATGGTATTCGCTTGCGAAAGGACAAATGTGTGTTTTTTGCTCGTGACTTACCATACCTGGGACATGTCATTAATGCCCAAGGCATACATCCGAGTCCAGAGCACCTCCGTGCCATACAAGAATTGCCTTCGCCACAAAATATGAAGCAGCTACAGAGTGTGTTGGGTAAAATTAACTATTATCATAAATTTGTGCCGCGCGCTTCTTACATTTCAGCTCCGCTTCATCGCTTACGCCGTAAAGGTGTTCCGTTCGTCTGGACGACGGAATGCGAACGCGCCTTTCGCCAGTTGAAATCGGCGTTGCTTTCTAATACTTGCCTCACGCCTTTCGATCCCCAGAAACCCCTTTTGTTGATGGTAGATGCATCGGATTTCGAGATCGGTGCTGTGCTTGCGCACAAAGTTGCCTCGCATGATCGCCCTATTGCCTTTGCGTCCAAATTGCTCTCGTCTGCGCAAAGAAATTATTCCCAGATAGAGAAAGAAGCTTTGGCTCTCGTGTTTGGTGTTACTAAGTTCCATGATTTCTTGTATGGTCGTCACTTTACCATCATCACAGACCACAAACCTTTGACATCGCTTTTTCATCCGACCAAGCCTGTACCTCCACGTACAGCGCAGAAATTCATTCGCTGGTCTATTTTCCTCTCGCAGTACCGCTACGATATCTTGTATCGGTCCACTGCTAAGCACGGAAACGCCGATGCGTTGTCCCGTTTGCCTGTTGCTGAGGATAGAGCATTCGATTCTTCCGAACTTGCTTGCATGTTCATTGATTCGGAAACCGATGAAGTGGTCGAATCGTTTCCGATTGATTTTCGTCGTGTAGCTACAGCCACCGCTGCTGACCCTGTCCTTGCTACCGTTTTGCGTTTTGTTGCTACGCAATGGCCTTTGTCAAAGTCTCGGATCGAGGATCCGTTGGTTCGCCGATTTTTTGCTCACAAGGAGAGACTTTTTGTTCGACGTGGTGTTTTGTTGTTGCGTTCTGATAATGATCAGTCCAGAGTAGTGGTCCCACGTTCGTTACAGTCCTCTGTTTTACGGCTTCTTCACCAAGGACATTGGGGGATAGTGCGAACGAAACAACTTGCTCGTCAGCACTGTACTTGGTTCGGAATCGATGCTGCGATTACGAATATGTGTTCTTCTTGCATGACGTGTGCCGAACAACAATCCGCGCCGCCGCGGAAAGTCGTTGCATGGCCAAAAGCCACTTCCCCTTGGCAACGCTTGCACATTGATTTTGCTGGTCCATTCTGGAATGTTCGATGGTTGGTTCTGGTCGATGCCTTCAGTAATTTTCCTTTTGTTGTCCGGATGTCTTCCACGACGTCCTCCGCCACCATCCAAGCGTTGTCTGCTATCTTTTGCATTGAAGGTCTTCCTCAGACTATTGTTTCCGACAATGGCCCACAATTCATGTCCGCAGAATTTCAGTCATTCTGTCAGGCCAATGGTATTCAACATCTGACATCCGCGCCGTTTTCGCCTCAGTCAAACGGTGCCGCTGAACGATTGGTCCGGACTTTCAAGTCACAGATGTTGAAGTTGAAAGAGTCGCATTCTCGGGAGGACGCGTTGTTGCTCTTTTTGTCCTCGTATCGCTCTCAGCCCCGAGATGGTCGCTCGCCGGCTGAGTTGCTCCACGGTCGTCCTCATCGAGCCTTGATGTCTTTGCTGCATCCGCCACATCAGGTTCCTGTGCAGCGGCAGACTCCTGCTTTTGCTCCAGGCGACGTTGTATTCTATCGCAACTATCGCGGTTCACGGCGTTGGCTCGCAGGGCGCATTCTTCGCTGCCTCGGCCGCGCGATGTATTTGGTTTTGGGGGCCTCTGGTGAGGTGCGTCGGCATCTCAATCAGCTGCGCCTCTGTCGTCGCACGGGTTCTGCCGCTCCCCATCTGCTTTCAGCGACGGTGCCGTCCGGTCAGCGCCCTGGGGACCCATCTATTGGCTCGCCTCATCCCCAGGTGTTACCGACGCTGCCTTCCATTTTGCCCCATGGCGACGCGCCGCCGCAGCCTCCGCCGCCGCTGCAGCCGCCGGTACTCCAGCCGGCGCCGCCCGCATTCGACGCTTCGCTGCAGCCGCCGAACGTCTCCCTGGGTCACGCGCCGCCGATCGCTGCCCGTGACCAGCTGTCCTCCGCCATGGACCTCTTGCCCGCTCCGGACCACATGGCGTCTTCGCGCGTCGGGTACCCCGACGCAATGGAGGTCGACCCTTCGGCCCCTCCTGTCTCTTTACGGGCGCATACGCCGCATGTTGACGTGCACCCTGAACTAGGTTTTCAGGCGTTTCCTAGCTCCCCTCGGACCGAATGGCCGGGTGCGGGTGGCACAGCCTCGCCTGTTGTTAGGCTCCCCACCTCATCGCATACGTCAACATGGCGTCCTCCCCACGGCGGGCGGAAGCCTTATAACACGACCGTTCGCCGATTTGCGGGGGAGGAATGTGGTGTCACCGCCAGACACCACACTTGCTAGGTGGTAGCTTAAATCGGCCGCGGTCCATTTAGTACATGTCGGACCCGCGTGTCGCCACTGTGTGATCGCAGACCGAGCGCCACCACAAGGCAGGTCTCGAGATACGGACGAGCACTCGCCCCTGTTGTACGGACGACATTGCTAGCGACAATACGGACGAAGCCTTCCTCTCATTTGCCTTGAGACAGTTAGAACAGCCTTCTGCTAAGTCCATGGCTACGACCTAGTAAGGCGCCATTAGCCTTACCTAGTTTGAGAGTTATCGTATAAATGTCTCAAGAAGAACGTTGTAAACCAACAAAGAATAAAGTTAAGTATATTCCAAAGCTACGTATTTTCTTTATAGCAGTCATAGCGTATCCTGTTCCAGACTTGACGCCAGTCGGCGTGTGTGTACGCGTGCCTTTCGGCTCCCTTCTCAGTGTGGCGTAACTAGCTTGTTACGCCACAACAACGTGCCCCTAGAAACTTTCTAAATGAAGACCACAACAACAACATGTGACATGAGGGAACACAGGTGAAGCCGCAGGTTAAAAGCTCCTCCTAAACCTCTGGATAGATTTCAGCCAAACATACTATCTTGACCGCAACCTTCCTGTTACGGTGAGGCTGATGGGCAGCGAATGGTGGGGAAGGAGGAGATTCGGAAAAAATGAAATGAAATGGCTCTGAGCACTATGGGACTTAACAGCTATGGTCATCAGTCCCCTAGAACTCAGAACTACTTAAACCTAACTAACCTAAGGACATCACACAACACCCAGGCATCACGAGGCAGAGAAAATCCCTGACCCCGCCGGGAATCGAACCCGGGAACCCGGGCGCGGGAAGCGAGAACGCTACCGCACGACCACGAGCTGCGGCCAGCAGATTCGGAGAGGGGGAAGGTGGAGCAGGACAGATATGGGAGGAAGGAGGAGCTGGACAGAAAAATGGGCCGGAGGATATAGAAAGAGGGGGGGGGAGAGGAAGGTGGAGCTGGAGAGAGGTAAGGGGGGGAGAAGAAGATGCATAGATGAAGGGATGATGAGGAGATGGGCAGAGAGAGCGGGGAAAGGAAGACGGGTAGAGAGAGAGGTGGAGGAGGAAATGTATGATGAGACGGGCTGTATGAGATGAACAGAGAGCAGTGAAAGGAAACTGGCATGAAAGGGGGAAGAAGGTGAACAGAGAGATATTTGGCGGAAGAGAAGATGGGCAGAGAGAGGAGGGAGGAAGAGCTGGACTAACACAATATTGGAATAAATTTATATAATACATGAATCAGTAGTATAATAACGAAATGTCAGTGGCAGTGATTGCAATGATTGATATATCTGCTGTAATTAAATCGAAAGGAAAAGAAGGATGGAAGATTACAGTTTAACGTCCCGTCGACAGCGAATTTATGAGAGGCAGAGCAGAAATTCAGATTACGAAGAAAGTGGGACTTGCCGCGATCACCCCGGAATTTGTCTGGTTTAGCGATTTCACGAAAAGTCTAATCTGGATGGCCGATAGTGATTTTAATCGTTGTCCTCGCGAATGCGAGAACTTTGGGCTTACCTCTGCGCCACGTCGCCCGATAATTGAACCGAACGAGTGCCATTGGACATGTACTCTGAATATACTGTAGTTTAAGTAAACTAGATGTATATTGCTGTTCATCTGAATTTTCCTTTTGCCGTTTCTGCATCAAACGTGGTAGAAGTATGAAGCGCGAGTGGTGGTGTAACCTCCCCACAGTAAAAAGTAATTACATCATTCATTTACATTCAGCGTAACTACCCAACAGTAAAAATATGTATAGCATTGACGTTTAGAGTAACCTAGCAACAGTTTACTATTCCGTAACCTACCAATGATAACGTGACTAATTTCTCAATAAAATCGTGGCTCACTTACAGCCTTTCAATAATTGACTGTGAATTTGAACTGGCAAATTTTGGACGTCAGCAGTGCTGCATCATGGCCCTGAAAGATCATACTGAATAAATTGAAAATTCTTACCTCCATAAGGTCGCCGGATAACGCGTATATACCCGCTCCTATAAGAAATTTTTCTGGCACAGCTCAGTGCAATGCTGGCCGATAGATTTGTCATGTATAAAAGCAAACAACTGATTTTTCTTTACAAAAATCGGGATGACCATGGCTTGGAGAAATTAGTAAAATCATTAAATTTAGTTGAATGATTGTCAAAACTTAATTTTTATAAGAAAGATTATTATTAAGAGATTTTTTTTAAAAAGAAAACATTTACATGGGACTTCATATAACAATACTATATATGCGTGAGGCTGCTTTTTCCTTATACTACATCGCTCAGGCTCCGCCATCGCTCCCCACGACCGGCCCAGCCAACTGGACACACACGACTGCTAGCTACTACTAACTCCTACTGCCACACAGTTCCTACTGCTGACAACACTGCTCTATGGTCTGAGATTCTCTTATGCCTTACATATCGCAGGCAGCGCGTGAGCAATCCATCGAAATTACATCTGCTCGAGTGCGCTAGCAACAAATTCATTAATCATGCACCTCTTACAGCGGGCTGGGGTATAATGGTGAGGGGGGGGGGCGGAAGGGGTGGAAGTCAAATTCATCTCGTACCGAAAAAATTTCGTGTACGTTAAGACAGACGACCCGATATACAGGGTGATCAAACAGTCAGTATAAATTTGAAAACTTAATAAATCACGGAATATTGTAGATAGAGAGGTACAAATTGACACACATGCTTGGAATGACATGGGGTTTTATTGGAAGCAAAAAAATACAAAAGTTCAAAAAATGTCCGACATATAGCGCTTCGTATGATCAGAATAGCAATAATTAGCATAACAAAGTAAGACAAAGCCAAGATGATGTTCTTTAGAGGAAATGCTCAATATGTCTACCATCATTCCTCAACAACAGCATTAGTCGAGGAATAATGTTGTGAACAGCACTGTAAAGCATGTTCGGAGTTATGGTGAGGCATTGGCGTCGGATGCTGTCTTTCAGCATCCCTAGAGATGTCGGTCGATCACGATACACTTGCGACTTCAGGTAACCCCAAAGCCAATAATCGCTCGGACTGAGGTCTGGGGTCCTGCGAGGCCAAGCATGACCAACGTGGCGGCTGAGCACACGATCATCACCAAACGACGCGCGTGAGAGATCTTTCACGCGTCTAGCAATATGGGGTGGCGCGCCATCCTGCATAAACATCGTACGTTCCAGCAGGTGTTTATCAGCCAGGCTGGGGATGATGCGATTCCGTAACATATCGGCGTACCTCTCACCCGTCACGGTAGCAGTTTTGCTGTCCAGAGTGATCTGTTGGACATTTTGTGAAATTTTTTTTTGTTCTAATAAAACCCCACGTCATTCCAAGCATGTGAGTCAATTTTTACCTCTCTATCTACATTATTCCGTGGTTTATTAAGTTTTCAAATTTATACTGACTTTTTGATCACCTGGTACATCTGCACCAGGGGTGGACGATGTAACTTGGGTTGCCTGTCTTAAGGTGAACGAAATATTTTCTGGGCCCTGTACGTGCTTTCATTTGCTTAAAGAGGATGGAGTTAAGCCAACAGTTGCAGTACGTAAGTACGAATAGTGATTCCAAGAAAACGTGCGCGTTCGGCAGAATGCTGTAATAGCGCAGGAAGGGAGAACGAGCGAGTATAATCTGACTTGTAGAACGTTACTGGCGCCGTCCCCGCATCGAGCTTATTAAAACTAATTCAGCCGGCAGACTCGGAAATTCCGGCGCTCCTTCCATTGCGCGCAGAGCATTTAGAGTCCCGCGGCGCGGGCATACGGCAGAAATCGCCGTCCGCCGTGCGTGGGGGCGTAACCGTTGCGAGCGCTACGCGCCGAGGCGCGGCCAGAATTAAACTGGCGCCAGCGCGCGCGCGCGCAGCGCTCGCCAAATAAACGCGCCGACTCACCTCCGGCTAGCGGCCGTTCCCGCGAGCCGCACTGCGGCCGGAATTTTTGGGACGGGAGCCGGAGAGGTGGGGCGGCAGAGTTTACTCGCCGGGTAAACAGCGGCCGGGCAGACAATCTCTTTGTCCCCGCGTGGCACTCAAAATTAAATTGTCTGCAGGCGCCGCGCCCGGACGCGCCTTTCTTTGCTTGTTGTCGGCCCGGGGAAAGAAGCAACGGAAGCGGCGGCGGTCCCGCGAGCCGCATTAGCATGTGTTTCCGTCGAGATAGCAGTCCTAATGCGGACCGCAACGCGGCGGGATGAGCCGGTGAGTCGTTTCATTCGGCGCCGCCGGCCGTTACGGAGGAGGATCTGCGCGCGTTAGCATTCTGACGAGCGACATTATAGCGCGGCAGCGGCGGGAGGCGGGAGGCTGCTCTGCCCGACTCTGCCCCCACCTCCCTCCCCCACCCCCCAACTCCACCCCTTCCACAGTGCTGTGAGCGCGTTGCCATGGCGATGCCATCTGCGGGAGCAGGCGCACTACTGCCAGCTCTGCTCTGCACCGGAAACTGTCTGAGGTTCACCCTGACTCTCCAGCGCACAGTGTCATGCTGACCAAAATACAGGGTGATTCAAAAAGACTACCACAACTTTAGGAATTTACAACTCTGCAACGACAAAAGGCAGAGCTAAGCACACTATCTGTCGGCGAATTAAGGGAGCTATAATGTTTCATTTAGTTGTACATTTGTTCGCTTGAGGCGCTGTTGACTAGGCGTCAGCGTCAGTTGATGCTAAGATGGCGAACGCTCAACAGAAAGCTTTTTGTGTTATTGAGTGCGGCAGAAGTGAATCGACGACAGCTGTTCAGCGTGCATTTCGAACGAAGTATGGTGTTAAACCTCCTGATAGGTGGTGTATTAAACGTTGGTATAAACAGTTTACAGAGAATGGGTGTTTGTGCAAAGGGAAAAGTTCTGGATGGCTGAGAACGAGTGATGAAAATGTAGCACGCATCCAGCAAGCATTTGTTCGCAGCCCAGGAAAATCGACTCGCAGAGCTAGCAGAGAGCTGCAAATTCCACAATCAACTGTATGGAGAGTCCTACGAAAAAGGTTAGTTATGAAACCTTATCGTCTGAAATTGGTTCAAGCACTGTCTGCAGCTGATAAGATTAAAAGCATCGATTTCTGTGATTTTATCCTTGCTCAAATGGAAACAGATGAATCTTTCGTTTCAAAGATTGTGTTTAGTGATGAAGCAACTTTCCACACTAACGGGAAAGTCAACCGTCACAATGTCTGTATATGGGGCACTGAGAATCCGCGGGAAACAACTCAGTATGAACGTGACTCGCCTAAGGTGAACGTTTTCTGTGCCATTTCAGCCAATAAAGTTTTTGGTCCCTTTTTCTTCGAAGGTGCTACTGTAACTGGACTACAGTATCTGGAGATGTTAGAGAATTGGCTGTTACCTCAGCTCGAACAAGAAGCACAACAATTCATATTTCAGCAGGATGGAGCGCCACCACATTGGCACTTATCTGTCCGTAACTACCTGAACGTCAACTACCCGAGGCGATGGATCGGCCGCCAGGCAGCCCGTGACAGAGCACTTCATCACTGGCTTCCAAGAAGCCCTGATCTTACCCCCTGCGATTTTTTCTTATGGGGGTATGTTAAGGATATGGTGTTTCGGCCACCTCTCCCAGCCACCACTGATGATTTGAAACGAGAAATAACAGCAGCTATCCAAACTGTTACGCCTGAGATGCTACAGAGAGTGTGCAACGAGTTGGAGTATCGGGTTGATATTGCTCGAGTGTCTGGAGGGGGCCATATTGAACATCTCTGAACTTGTTTTTGAGTGAAAAAAAAACCTTTTTAAATACTCTTTGTAATGATGTATAACAGAAGGTTTCATTCATTCATTCATTTCATTGTTGCCCTTATGGACAGTATTTGAACTCGAAAATCACATGATGACACAATTTTCACTTCTTTCCTTTCTTCCTCTTCTCTTCCCAAAATCTCTACATCCTTTGGCTGTGCTCCTGTTTCCTTTGCTCTGTCCATAATGTTCCTTTCTTCTTTCTCTCCTTTACAATAAATTTTGCACTCCTAACTTTGTTTCTGAAGTATTTCCTGTCTCCTATCATTTGCCTGTTGATCCCTATCTGCCTTAAGTCTTCGTCTATTTCATGATACCAATTTGTTTTCTTGCTTGAGCTGTTTACTACATCAAAAATTTTCTTTGTAAGTCGGTTGTTGTCCATTCTCTGTATGTGCCCATAGAAAGTTAATCTGCGTTTTCTGATCGCGTCTGTTAGTCTGTCAGTGTGCTGGTACAGCTCTTTGATAGGTCGCTTCATCCATACGCCATCTCTGTGAATTGGTCCAAATATTTTTCTGAGAATTTTGCGTTCTATTTTTTCTGTGTCTATGATGCCTGATGCTCCAATTGTGGTTGTTTCTGACGCGTACAATGCTTCTGGTAATACAACTGTTTTGTAGTGCCTAAGTTTGGCCTGCCTCGATATGCTTTTCTTATTATAATGTGACCATGTGAGTTTGTATGCCTTCTGGAGTTTCTTCGTTCGTTCCATGTTAGCCGCCTTGTTTGATCCTCCCATTTGTATGTACTCCCCTAAATACTTAAATTTTTCGACTCTTTCTACGGATCCATATACCGTATGCATGGTGTGTACATTGTTGGTCTGTCGTTCCATATATTGTGTCTTCTCGTAAGATACCTGCAGACCTGTTTTGGCAGCTATTTCATGCAAGCATTCCAGTGCTTCCTTTGCCTCCTGTGTATTATTGCTGAGTATGGCTATATCATCTGCAAATGCCAGACATTTTGTATAATAGAAGGTTATATTATGTTTCTTTCATTAAATACACATTTTTAAAGTTGTGGTATTCTTTTTGAATCACCCTGTAAAATGCTTCAGGGATCAGTGCTGGGAGCACTACTGTTTCTCATATGTATACAGGTTGGCAGTTATTGAACTAAACGAAACAAAATCATCATAACTTCTTAACGGTTTGCGTTAGGACGCTCAAACTGCACGCCAATACCGGCCATGACTTTCTTCCTCTGTGCGGATGCACACATATTCCCCGAACTCCTACGGGATTTGGTAAGAATGTCTTTCACGACAAATGAGTGTGTTGGATAGGGACACTACGAATGTAGTGTGTGGACATACAAGGTGAGAATGTGTGTCTCGCGGAGACGTGCTCGAGATAGTCCCTGCAGTCGCACTATCCTCTATGCTCTCGGTGGCTCAGATGGATAGAGCGTCTGCCATATAAGTAGGAGATCCTAGGTTCGAGTCCCGGTTGGGGCACACATTTTCACCCGTCAAATGGTTCAAATGGCTCTGAGCACTTTGGGACTTAACATCTGAGGTCATCAATCCCCTAGAACTTAGAACTACTTAAACCTAACTAACCTAAGGACATCACACACATCCATGCCCGAGGCAGGATTCGAACCTGCGACCGTAGCGGTCGCGCGGATCCAGACTGACGCGCCTAGAACCGCTCGGCCACACCGGCCGGCTATCACCTGTCCCCTTTGATATGTATCAACGCCCGTCAGCAGCTGAAGGTATTAATTTAATTCTAATTTCGAACTAAAAGGTAACACATTTATTTGCAGATATGCATACCTCGAGGATTCTTTCCAGAAGAAAGATGTAATCCCGGATTGTAAGCTATGTAGTACATTAACAGCACATGACAAGGTTACCGATTTCCCTTGCCAGCAGGAGCTTTTACAACGCAATGCTTCTGCTGAGAACATTTAAATGTTGCCGGAACTGACAAGCAAGCGCGATGTGAGCAATGAAAAATGGGCACTCACAGATAAAGTAAATTAGCACTTGTAGATTCCTAATTTGGAAAATCTACAAGTTAGTTGCTGAGTTTCAGTGAACGAAGGAATATTTTCAGATAGCGTCATTCGAGCCAACTTCTTGGACTCTCTTGGTAATATACGTTGGTAGATGAAGAACTGGTAAGAGACCCGCCAGGTTATCCGAGAGCGCTAATGCGCTGCTTCCTGGACTCGGGTAGGCGCCCCGGCCCGGATCGAATCCGCCCAGAGGATTAACGACGACGGCCAGTGTGCTGGCGAGCCTGGATGTGGTTTTTAGGCGGTTTTCCACATCCCCCTAGCTGAATACCGGGCTGGTCCCCACATGCCGCCTCAGCTACTCGGCTCGCATACATTTTAACACTTCCGCACTATTCCATGCATTACACTAGTTGGGGTACGCTAATTCTGTCCCGGGGGGTACGGGGTGGAGGCAGGAAGGGCATCCGGCCACCCCTTAAACTAACATTGCCAAATCCGATTAAGCATGCCGACCGTGCCTCACTGCGGGAAAGGGCACAAGTGAAAGAAAGAAAGAAAATGAAGTACTGGTAACACTGTAACGAAAAGGTCGTAGTAGCTATCCATTACTATCGGAATAACGTTTAAGAATTTTCGGTCGTAGCAATAATGAAAAAATTGAAGAAAAATATGGGGAACAGAAAGAATACGAGACATGACTTAAGATGCGCCTCACTGACATAGTTTTATACTTAACAGCGTTAAGAAATCTGCAAATCCGATTTTTTGGACTGTCTTTGAAAACTGCATCATACTGCTTTAGTAAATTGATCAAATCTTCCAATTATGAAGAAAGTCGAACAGATCCACTCCATAATGTTCCATCACGAATGTTATGTTCCCTCACGAATGTAGTTCCGTCACCTACAGTTGTGGAATTTTTCAGAAGCAACACCCGGTTGCAGATGTAGTGTTACCATTAAGCCGTCACTCCACTGGCGCAACATAACAGCAACGCAACGTCGCGCGAGCGTCAGGCACTAGTCGCTGGAGAGTCTGAAACACTGCGCCTCACCGTACCTGGCCCCATGCCGCGGCTGCAACGCACTTACAACGCTACCTGCGTGCAACTCCCAAGCAACCAACCAGAAGAGTCGTAAGCAATTGAGCAACTCTCCTCGCATAGTGTGTTGTTTCACAGTTGGTAATGTCTGGTTTCCTGGCTGAAGCAATGGAGAGCCATGCGTATATGTACACTCATTGGTGAAGAGTTATCAAACGAGTATCATTCTTCTGATATGAATACTTTATCCTAGTAATCGTGACTCAGTATCAAGTCCCAGTCTACACCTGCACTTCTCGAACTGAATACCAGACACATTATGAAGAAGGCAGAAGATGTAAATTTCTGCAACAGGCGATACTTTTTCGACTTTTGCAGTCAGTAGAGTATCGTCACTGAAGACAGTCCGATAAGGTGTTTGTTTTTAAACCTACTGCCATGAATATGTTTGTTACAAAGGGCGTTCATAAAGTTTTGCACAGTCGTCTCTAATTTTTTTTTTAAATTTTACTGGAGGAGAATGAAATTTTTTGTGAACATACTTGAAACATTTAACTGGAAGTTGGTATATAAAAGTATTTTCTTTTATTTACAGGTGAGCCATAATGGACCGTGAAGTAGAAGCCAGGTTGTGACAACGGTCGGTGATGGAGTTCCTCTTCAAGGCCGGCGATGACTCTGCCACATCGATTCTCAGGAAGTTGCTCCCTGTTTATGGGGAGGTTCAAATGGTTCAAATGGCTCTGAGCACTATGGGACTTAACTTCTGAGGTCATCAGTCCACTAGAACTTAGGACTACTTAAACCTAACTAACCTAAAGACATAACACACATCCATGCCCGAGGCAGGATTCGAACCTGCGACCGTAGCGGTTGCGCGGTTCCGGACTGTAGCACGTAGAACCGCTCGGCCACCCCGCACGGCTTATGGGGAGGACACAATGGATTGCAGCAGTATCCAGCGGCGGTTGCAGAGATTTAAAGAAAGTGATTTCTCTCAACTGGACAATCCACGATGCGGTAGACCATCGGCGGCAGTAAGTGATGAATAAGGAGACCGTTGATCAAATCATCCAAAATGACAGATGTGTGACGACACGCCATCAAGTTCATGTACCATCAAGACCCACAGACCACAGCTTCAGGATCAGCACTACACCATGACAATGCCAAAGCCCATACAGCCCTTATGACGCAGGAGAACATCAAGAAAATAGGCTGGAATATTGTTCCTGAACCTCCCTACAGTCCGTACTTGGCTCCGTCTGATTTTTACCTCTTTGGTCGTCTGAAGGCCCACCTGCGTGGTAAAACGTTTCATAGCGAGAAAGACCTTATTTCCTGTGTCAAGCGATGGTGTAAAAGTCAATCCCCAAAATTTTACCAAAGTGCATTTACATCATGGAAAGAACGTTGGGCCAGATGCGTTACAGCTGATGGAGGCAACATTGAGTAGGCCCAATGTATAGCTAAATATTCGAAGTATGTTCACAAAAAATTTCATTCTCCTCCTGCAGAAAAACAAAGAAATTAGAGACAAAAATGGTTCAGATGGCTCTGAGCACTACGGGACTTAACTTCTGAGGTCATCAGTCCCCTAGAACTTCAAACAACTTAAACCTAACTAACCTAAGTACATCACACACTTACATGCCCGAAACAGGATTCGAACCTGCGACCGTAGCAGCAGCGCGGTTCTAGACTGAAGCGCCTAGAACCGCTCGGCCACCCCGGCCGGCAATTAGAGACAACTGTGCAAAACTTCTTGAACGCCCTTTGTATGAAACCTACTGTCATAGGTGTAAAGCATGACTGACAAACAATTCCGGTGATTCAGGAGCGAAGTGTTACCATTGATTCATAGTAATTTAGTATCCTCTAACCCATCACTGTCATCATCACCATGGCCATATATGCATCGTATGAAAGTGTGGCTTCAATCACGTATACCACATCCCACAAAGCAAATACCACCGAGGATTACCAACATAAGTCAGTTAATTGGCGGTAATGTGATGCCGGTAACTTAAATGTTTGTTCTAAATTCACTTCCTTTTTTTTTTTTTTTTTTTTTTTTTTTGGTATTGAAAGATTATTCAAGTGCAGGAGAATTGTAACGTATGCAATAAGCTTCAATTTATAAGTACATGGACTTGTTTCATAATAAATTTCTAAGCTTCACGTTTTCCGCATTGTTTCTTACATACGAGGAACAGTCAAATGAAAACCAAACATCTGCCGCAACGAGACCATGAATGGTTTAATTGAAGAGACATTTATCCTACGGAAGGACGAGACGATCAATTCCTGTTTCGTAGAATGCAGCCGGCCGCTGAAGAAGTCGACTTCTTCGTCCGACTGAAACCGGGTCCGCACATTTCTTTCTTCCAGTCGCCAAAACTTCTAGAGCGAGGGAAAACGACGTAGCAAACGATGGAAATGTCCTACATTTCCTCCGCTAAAGAAATCAAAAGCTGTACACACAAGTTCCAGCAAGTTCCTGATGACCTCCTTCGGCTGCAGGGCCCCTCTTCGTCTTGAGTTCCACGATCGTGGAACCGCAACCAATGCACAGTGCCATAAAGTCAAATGCCCAGAAATGCTGTCTGATGGACTAACTCTGTTCGACGATAATGTCCGCGCCCACACTGCCAATCGGGTTAAGCCTACGCGTCACCGATTTACACTCCAGGCCATTAAAATTGCTGCACCAAGAAGATGACGTGCCACAGACGCGAAATTTAACCGACAGGAAGAAGATACTGTGATATGCAAATGATTAGCTTTTCTGAGCATCCACACAAGGTTGGCGCCGGTGGCGACACATACAACGTGCTGACATGAGGAAAGTTTCCAAACCGATTTCTCATACACAAACAGCAGTTGACCAGCGTTGCCTGGTGAAACGTTTGGTGGGTTGCCTCATGTAAGGAGGAGAAATGCGTACCATCACGTTTCCGACTTTGATTGTAGCCTATCGCGATTGCGGTTTATCGCATCACGACATTGCTGCTCGCGTTGGTCGACATCCAATGGCTGTTAGCAGAATATGGAATCGGTGGGTTCAGGAGGGTAATACGGAACGACGTGCTGGATCCCAACGGCCTCATATCTCTAGCAGTAGAAATGACACGCATCTTATCCGCATGGCTGTAATGGATCGTGCAGCCACGTCTCGAGCCCTGGGTCAACAGTTGGGGACGTTTGCAAGACAACAACCATCTGAACGAACAGTTCGACGACGTTTCCAGCAACATGGACTATCAGCTCGGAGACCATGGCTGCGGTTACCCTTGACGCTGCATCACAGACAGAGCGCCTGCGATGGTGTACTCAACGACGAACCTGGGTGCACGAATGGCAAAATCCAGGTTCTGTTTACAGCGTCGTGATGGTCGCATCCGTGTTTGGCGGCATCGCGGTGAATGCACATTGGAAGCGTGTATTCGTCATCGCCATACTGGCGTATCACCCGGCGTGATGGTATGGAGTGCCATTGGTTACACGTCTCGGTAACCTCTTGTTCCCATTGACGACACTTTGAACAATGGACGTTTCATTTCCGATGTGTTACGACCCGTGGCTCTACCTTTCATTCGATCCCTACGAAACCCTACATTTCAGCAGGAGAATGCACGACCGCATTTTGCAGGTCCTGTACGGGCCTTTCTGGATATAGAAAATGTTCGACTGCTGCCCAGGCCAGCACATTCTCCAGATCTCTCACCAACTGAAAACGTCTGGTCAATGGTGGCCGAGCAACTGGCTCGTCACAATACGCCAGTCACTACTCTTGATGAATTGTGGTATCGTGTTGAAGCTTCATGGGCAGCTGTACCTATACACGCCATCCAAGCTCTGTTTGACTCAATGCCCAGGCGTATCAAGGTCGTTATTACGGCCAGAGGTGGTTGTTCTGGGTACTGATTTCTCAGAATCTATGCACCCAAATTGAGTGAAAATGCAGCCACATGTCAGTTCTAGTAATATATTTGTCCAATGAATACCCATTTATCATCTGCATTTCTTCTTGGTGTAGCAATTTTAATGGCCAGTAGCGTATGTTGGCGGTAGTAGAATCGTTCGGCAATCAGCTTCAAATGCCAGTTTTCTAAATTTTACAATATTCTCGAACAAAAAGTCGCCTTTTCTCCAGGGATTCCCATTTGAGTTCACCAAGCATCACCCTAACACTTACGCGTGGTTCGAACCTATAGATAACAAATCTAGCAGCCTGTGTCTAAACTGCTTCGATGTCTTCCTTCAATCCGATTTGGTACTGGTTCCAAACACTCGGGCACTACTGAAGAATGATCGCACCAGAGTCCTGTATGCGGTCTCGATCACAGATGAACCACCGCTTTGCAACGTTACGCCCAGATATTTAAACGACTTTATACCCCTCCTACCTCTCCGGCTAATTAGGCTTTCCTATATGACCGTGTACCTGAAGTCTCTAATCTGTGGGGGAAAAGACATCTACTCCGAAGAATAATGCAAAACCTAGAGAAGTAGATTAAGTTATAATCGAATCGCCACTGCTCAGTACTCTACTAATGACGATTAGGAACAAAGTGCGGTTAACTTTATATATTGTAATTACGTAAACTGGTTTTTTTATTGACAGCAGTTAGTGGAAAATTTGGAAGAAAGATTTTCAAAGTATGTCATTAATGAAACAACCAAGGGTCGCCAGTTCCTCACCGGAATAAGAATAATTAAACTGAAACTAAACTTTATACTCGTAAGTAATCTTACTTAAAAATAGCTATTGACGTCATGACGTTGGAGCAGTACCTAACGCACACTTTTAAGTATCTCACACCACAGACGTCACAGTAGCCAGATAATAATCAAATAGCAAAAACATTCATCATATAATATTAATTTTCAAAGATCAATTAAAGTAAGATTGCTTACTGGCTGTGGACAGAAGCTTTTGGTTACGTTACTCACCGTAATACTGACTGTCGTAATTGTAGCAAGCAGAAAGATTGTTTGAATTTAGTCATTGGTAAGGACTGTGATTTACCTAGCAGTTACTTTGATATTTCTGTTTATTGAATGTTACACATTATGCCACAAGCTATAAATTAGAACCGTACTTTGACAAATAAATTCCGTGTCCAAGTTACGTAAAGTTTTACTACCTTTTTTTTGTTATGAAAGTTACTCTGTTTTTTGAAAATGAATTAATACTGGCTTTTGCAACATTCTATTTTTGACATTATTCATACTACAACCAAAGATTTCATTATTATGTAATTGTTCAAAAGTTGGAAAAATTATCTTTTGATAATCTAATAAATTAATATCCACTTCACTTTCAGTTCAATTTCTGATTATCTAGGTTCATGCAAAGGGATAGGATGGATACCACTTGGATAATGACTTAGGAAAATTATTTACGTGGCAGTATGCAAGAAAAATATGTTATTCAAGCAATAAAGTTCCAACTACGCTTTTCAGTCTATTACACTTCTAGTTATAAAAAGTCTAGATCTTATTTCACTCCATGATGCTGTTGGTTTGTCGGGTGGCCAATAACAAGAACCCAAAGTACTCTTGATGTTATGTGAATTATTCTTGCTGCAATTGTATTGCGCCCAATAAATGCCATAGCTTGCCAATATTAAACATCCCCCAAAACAACCATCTCAGTTTTCACTGCTCCGCACATAGGAAACAGACTTTTTGTCTACGCACTTTCGCATAGCCACACGGGCGAATACACGCAACCAACATCTCCTCGCTACTCCCAACTGCTACTACTTTTGGCGCGCTCGCACGCCCAACGACAATTCATTTACAATTTATTACACTCTTTGATGATAGCTTTTCCCTGACTAGGCCAGTGTGCCTACTTACAAATGTTAACATTCCACACGTATCCTGTTTCTTGAATAACAATTAGCATTTGTAACTTGACAACATATTTTCAAGAACAATATTCAGCACAGCTAATGGAGCAAACTTAGCAAAACAGGTAGAAAATGTATGATCATCCACAGAGTTGTGGTGTTACAACTTGACTGCGTCAAGAAGGACACTAATAATAATAATATATCCGAACGTTACCGATTTGATGTTTTCCATAAATCTAGAAATATGGAATATGTCTTCTGCTTCATTCATAGTTGTCAGTCTGTTATGCGAGGAAAGGGTAAGCTGAGCTTCGCATGAGCGATGCTTTTTAACACCACGCTGATTCGTGGATAAGAGCTTCTCAGTCTCAAGAAAGTTTATTTCGCATCCTGAAAAGGTCTGGTGTAATACAACTAGCGGGGATAATTTCAATATGCTGATTGTTTACTTTTGTTAGCAATTTGCGTCATTTAGCGTCAGATGAACTCAAGTCAATGTTTCTGAATTTCCCTAAAGTTCTCCTCGCTCGCTCTTGCAGCCAGTTGAAATTAGTGTGCGTTAAGCTGATCTTTACACCTCTCATAGCTTATGAACAGAGGAATGCTAAAATTATTAAAAAAATAAACACTTCCTTCGTTCAATGTTTTATTTAAGTTATAACATCTCGGTTACATGCTCTAGTATTTTCACTTAACTTGGACGAAAATCCCTGATCCTGTATTTTTTCAGTGTATATCTCGCATTTTCAGAAGTTCCACCACTCAGTCTTTTAAATCAGATGATGAGTGTTTTGATGCTGTTTGTCACTTCCTTTCCTTTGCTTTCTTTCACCCTCCTACCGATGTATTTACGCTCGCCAGTATGACTTCTGTTCGGTGTTCCGCTGGACCGATACTCCTCTTACACTGTCGCTGTGTTCTGAAAGGACAACGTGTACCAGTTAAGCACTGAAATATTTTGTAAAGAGTTAAAGATAAATGATGCTGTTGAGTACAGTGGAGAAGATAATTCATCAAGGAAGAAAATAAGAAAGTTATGTGTGTATCGCACTAACTGCGAGGAAAGGTACTCGTGGATTGCACATGCAAAGAATAATCGTCATAAAGCACATTGTTCTTTCTGTAAGAGGGATTTTAGTATAGCGCATGGCAGCACCGACTGTCTTCAACATCTAAAACGTTGGGTAAGTAATATCAATTATAAGTTTATAGTCATCAATTATTTTATGTTATTCATTCGTAATCTAGGAAAAGCAGCATAACTGATTAATTACACTCCTGGAAATTGAAATAAGAACACCGTGACTTCATTGTCCCAGGAAGGGGAAACTTTATTGACACATTCCTGGGGTCAGATACATCACATGATCACACTGACAGAACCACAGGCACATAGACACAGGCAACAGAGCATGCACAATGTCGGCACTAGTACAGTGTATATCCACCTTTCGCAGCAATGCAGGCTGCTATTCTCCCATGGAGACGATCGTAGAGATGCTGGATGTAGTCCTGTGGAACGGCTTGCCATGCCATTTCCACCTGGCGCCTCAGTTGGACCAGCGTTCGTGCTGGACGTGCAGACCGCGTGAGACGACACTTCATCCAGTCCCAAACATGCTCAATGGGGGACAGATCCGGAGATCTTGCTGGCCAGGGTAGTTGACTTGCACCTTCTAGAGCACGTTGGGTGGCACGGGATACATGCGGACGTGCATTGTCCTGTTGGAACAGCAAGTTCCCTTGCCGGTCTAGGAATGGTAGAACGATGGGTTCGATGACGGTTTGGATGTACCGTGCACTATTCAGTGTCCCCTCGTTGATCACCAGTGGTGTACGGCCAGTGTAGGAGATCGCTCCCCACACCATGATGCCGGGTGTTGGCCCTGTGTGCCTCGGTCGTATGCAGTCCTGATTGTGGCGCTCACCTGCACAGCGCCAAACACGCATACGACCATCATTGGCACCAAGGCAGAAGCGACTCTCATCGCTGAAGACGACACATCTCCATTCGTCCCTCCATTCACGCCTGTCGCGACACCACTGGAGGCGGGCTGCACGATGTTGGGGCGTGAGCGGAAGACGGCCTAACGGTGTGCGGGACCGTAGCCCAGCTTCATGGAGACGGTTGCGAATGGTCCTCGCCGATACCCCAGGAGCAACAGTGTCCCTAATTTGCTGGGAAGTGGCGGTGCGGTCCCCTACGGCACTGCGTAGGATCCTACGGTCTTGGCGTGCACCCGTGCGTCGCTGCGGTCCGGTCCCAGGTCGACGGGCACGTGCACCTTCCGCCGACCACTGGCGACAACATCGATGTACTGTGGAGACCTCACGCCCCACGTGTTGAGCAATTCGGCGGTACGTCCACCCGGCCTCCCGCATGCCCACTATACGCCCTCGCTCAAAGTCCGTCAACTGCACATACGGTTCACGTCCACGCTGTCGCGGCATGCTACCAGTGTTAAAGACTGCGATGGAGCTCCGTATGCCACGGCAAACTGCCTGACACTGATGGCGGCGGTGCACAAATGCTGCGCAGCTAGCGCCATTCGACGGCCAACACCGCGGTTCCTGGTGTGTCCGCTGTGCCGTGCGTGTGATCATTGCTTGTACAGCCCTCTCGCAGTGTCCGGAGCAAGTATGGTGGGTCTGACACACCGGTGTCAATGTGTTCTTTTTTCCATTTCCAGGAGTGTATTTTTATCTCTTGGTGGATCACAAAGAGAGCGAAAGAGAAATCAAGCAGGCAAACAAGGTTTCTAACTTCTTCAGGGACACATTACAAAAACAATTATACAAAGCAAATGCAGCAGCACTGGAATTTGTGCATCACATCGTAAAACATAACCTCAGTTCAATACTCCACTACAGAAAACTGATGTACCTGTCCAAGACGACTTGTGCGACCACATAGTTCTCGGTTTTGATAGAAACACTGTCTATTGCTCTATAGACTGTGGGCGGGTACGCCATGTCCTCCTACAGTAACGTGGCATCTTTAGTGTGAGCGGATGCTACTGTTCGAGCGGCTGCACAAACCGTGGGCTCAAGGATGCAACAGTTACTTCTATATAAGTAATGATTTTGTTAAGAAGGCGTCAGTCTTCGTGCAGCCGCTAGAGCAACAGGATCCGCTCACACAGAAGATGCCACGTTACAATAGAAGGAGAAGGCGTACCCAAATCCTTAAATATGCCTTTGTTGTTTGGAAACATGAAATTCCTGAATGGCTGCAAATGGTCGCCAGAGTAGCGGAACATAACAGTTTCCAACCAATAATCGGTTCAGCTGGACCAAGCGACTCCGTGTAAACACCGCTCATACCGTTATGGAGCCACCATCAGCTTGTACAGCCCATTGTTGACACCTTCGCTCCATGGCCTCGTGCAGTCTGCGCCACTTTCGAACCGTGCCATCAGCTCTTGCCAACAGAAATCGGGACTCATCTGACCAGACAACGGTTTTATATTCGTCTAGGGTGCAACCGATTTGGTCATAAGCCCAGGAGAGGCCCTGTTGCCGATGTACCATTAGTAAATGCACTCGCGCTGGTCGTCTGCTGCCTTAGCCCATCAACGTCAGATTTCGCCGCACTGTCAGAACGGATACGTTCGTCGTAGTCCCACATTGATTTCTGCAGTTATTTCAGGCAGTATTGCTTGTGTGTTAGCAGTGCCAACTCTACGGAGACGTCAATGCTCTCGGTCGTTAAGTGAAGGCCGACGGCCCCTGCGATTTCCGTGGTGAGAGATAACGCCTGGAATTTGGTATTCTCAGCACACTCTTGTCGCTGTGGGTATCGTAATATTGAATTCCCTAATGATTTCCGAAATGGAATGTCCCATGCGTCTAGCTCGAACTTCCATCGCCCGTTAAGAGTCTGTTAACTCCCGTCGTGCAGCCAGTGCACTGTGTAACATTCCCTGGCAGCACACACACTATTGATGGACTGAAATGACATTTAATTGTACTATGTACGCCGCTATGAAGCAATTCGTATGTACTGTAATTGTTTAGCAAAAAATATTATTTAATTTTGTATAAAGGACGTTGGTTATTATTGTAATATTTTCTGTAATAATATTCTCGATGTATTTATGATTGTAATATTTCTATACTCATAATGTAATAACGAAATATGTTAATATCTGCGATGAAAAAATGTAAAATATAGCCACAGAGGAAAATAATGTTGTAAGATTACAAAGAGATATTCACAATCAGCAATAGTATAAATAACACTACATAATGTGCATTCTTTGTCGTCTTCCTCGAGAGCTGAGAGAGAGAGGAACCTGTGACGTAGCATTATATGAATGAGTAGACTTCCTTTGTCTGTATCCATCTTTAGCCGCCATTAGAGGAGAAATTATAAAGTTGTGTAATTTTAATTATTGTTATGGTCTAAATACATTATAATTTATCAAAATTGTGTATTAGTAATGTAAATTAGCTTGCCCATGGCATCTATAATATTTCTTTAAAGAATTTTCAGCACTTTTAGCGATTATCGTTGGTGTTGCTGGGCTGTGCCGCGACAGAACGATTTGCAGCGGCGGCACATTTCGCTGTAATATTAAACAAACCCGTAAATTGGCAGCAGGTAAAATTAGCACAGAATTACGAAATATTTTTCTTTTACAGCGATCCTGAGGCTGACTGAATTTATTACTGGTATTACATTTGTGCATTCATAGGCGGATAATTAACGTTGAAGTTGTTAATCTGTTGGTTCTTTCAATTTCTAAAGCAAATAACTTAAACGTATAGTGAAGTGTGTTTTGTCAATGATAATTAAACGTTCATGTCGGCATGGCAATATTTAACCATTTTATGCTAACAGAGACAGTCTTGTGTTCCATAGCTAACGCCGGGAAAGAATTCAGTAAATATTTAAAAACCCATTTCTTCCCCATTGACATTCCGCTGTGGGCACTCGAGCCCAAGTCTTTGGCCTCAATCTCGGCGTGTACCTTCTCGTCTATTGTTTGATTAAGGGCGATGTCTTTTGCCTCTAACCAGTTCGTAAATTCCTTTTCAATTTTGTTAGCCAGTTCGGACATTTTCTGCTCTGTTGCTTGACTTGTGTCAATTTCTAATTTTTCAACATGTTAGACAGTACACTGATTTCATCTACGATACTGGCGTTAGCCACCTGGATATTATCTACTCTTTCGCTCAGTTCTTGTACCGCTTTGGGTATGGTTTCGTAGTTTTGTCTCAAACTAACAATCTCACTTTGCATAGCTTCCAAAGATTCCATTAACTGCAAGTCTCTCTCATGCTAGCATCGATCACGCTCTGCTTGTTTAGCATCACGTTACGTTTCTCGTTCTGCTTGCATACGTGCAAATTCAGCTACCAATCTCTGGTCACGCTCTGCTTGTTCATGCACAAACGTAGCTTGGAAATTGAGCATGCGCTCGAACATAACTCTTAATGATTGCACTTCTGACACCTCACCACTCTCTGGTCCGTGCCTAGTGCTTGTGGGTGGCACAGTATTTCTACTTTCAACTGAATCACTGGCTGGCAGTGGCAACATTTCTTGCCCTTCTGCCCCCAGATTCCCACATTGTACTTCCTGGACTACGCCACTAACATTACTTTGCGCCCCACTTTCTAACTCGGTATCACTGCTTGCTAACTGTTGTTCATTATCCATTTTTATATTTTTCTGACTACGCAATCTAACCATAGTCAACAAAAGAAACAAAATCTGAACTAAATATCCTAACACTCAGGTTTCACTGACATAATCACACAAGAAATGGTCATTTGTTGAAACACACTTATTACACTCCTGGAAATGGAAAAAAGAACACATTGACACCGGTGTGTCAGACCCACCATACTTGCTCCGGACACTGCGAGAGGGCTGTACAAGCAATGATCACACGCACGGCACAGCGGACACACAAGGAACCGCGGTGTTGGCCGTCGAATGGCGCTAGCTGCGCAGCATTTGTGCACCGCCGCCGTCAGTGTCAGCCAGTTTGCCGTGGCATACGGAGCTCCATCGCAGTCTTTAACACTGGTAGCATGCCGCGACATCGTGGACGTGAACCGTATGTGCAGTTGACGGACTTTGAGCGAGGGCGTATAGTGGGCATGCGGGAGGCCGGGTGGACGTACCGCCGAATTGCTCAACACGTGGGGCGTGAGGTCTCCACAGTACATCGATGTTGTCGCCAGTGGTCGGCGGAAGGTGCACGTGCCCGTCGACCTGGGACCGGACCGCAGCGACGCACGGATGCACGCCAAGACCGTAGGATCCTACGCAGTGCCGTAGGGGACCGCACCGCCACTTCCCAGCAAATTAGGGACACTGTTGCTCCTGGGGTATCGGCGAGGACCATTCGCAACCGTCTCCATGAAGCTGGGCTACGGTCCCGCACACCGTTAGGCCGTCTTCCGCTCACGCCCCAACATCGTGCAGCCCGCCTCCAGTGGTGTCGCGACAGGCGTGAACGGAGGGACGAATGGAGACGTGTCGTCTTCAGCGATGAGAGTCGCTTCTGCCTTGGTGCCAATGATGGTCGTATGCGTGTTTGGCGCCGTGCAGGTGAGCGCCACAATCAGGACTGCATACGACCGAGGCACACAGGGCCAACACCCGGCATCATGGTGTGGGGAGCGATCTCCTACACTGGCCGTACACCACTGGTGATCGTCGAGGGGACACTGAATAGTGCACGGTGCATCCAAACCGTCATCGAACCCATCGTTCTACCATTCCTAGACCGGCAAGGGAACTTGCTGTTCCAACAGGACAATGCACGTCCGCATGTATCCCGTGCCACCCAACGTGCTCTAGAAGGTGTAAGTCAACTACCCTGGCCAGCAAGATCTCCGGATCTGTCCCCCATTGAGCATGTTTGGGACTGGATGAAGCGTCGTCTCACGCGGTCTGCACGTCCAGCACGAACGTTGGTCCAACTGAGGCGCCAGGTGGAAATGGCATGGCAAGCCGTTCCACAGGACTACATCCAGCATCTCTACGATCGTCTCCATGGGAGAATAGCAGCCTGCATTGCTGCGAAAGGTGGATATACACTGTACTAGTGCCGACATTGTGCATGCTCTGTTGCCTGTGTCTATGTGCCTGTGGTTCTGTCAGTGTGATCATGTGATGTATCTGACCCCAGGAATGTGTCAATAAAGTTTCCCCTTCCTGGGACAATGAATTCACGGTGTTCTTATTTCAATTTCCAGGAGTGTATATACTATGATGACTAACTACTCAAATGTCATGTTATTTAAAAAAAAAAAAAAAAAAAAAAAAAAAACACTGACAACAAGCAAAACACTAATGATCCGAGAACACCGCACTGAGGCTACTTTACTACCCACAGGACAACTACACTGTAGCTTTACCTTTTGGTGATCTATCTTGGGTGCAGCTGCCCCCTGGTATTGTGGTAGGTAATTAATTTTTTGATATAATGAGCTCTCTTCTTCACCTTGCCTCTGGGTATATAGTGTTCTCATGCAAAAAATCATATACAGGTATTACCACACAATATTGGTTACGCAATACATACAATACATGAAAAAATTATTAATTGTTCTCCAACTAAGTTCGATTACAATAATTCCCTAATTATCTCATGGGTATTTTGTGGCCACTGCTTATTCGGGCCCCGCGTTGTTGGGCGCCAGTTTAATGAATAAGCAGTGGCCACAAAATACCCATGAGATAATTAGGGAATTATTGTAATCGAACTTAGTTGGAGAACAATTAATAATTTTTTCATGTATTGTATGTATTGCGTAACCAATATTGTGTGGTAATACCCGTATATGATTTTTTGCATGAGAACACTATATACCCAGAGGCAAGGTGAAGAAGAGAGCTTATTATATCAAAAAATTAATTACCTACCACAATACCAGGGGGCAGCTGCACCCAAGATAGATCACCAAAAGGTAAAGCTACAGTGTAGTTGTCCTGTGGGTAGTAAAGTAGCCTCAGTGCGGTGTTCTCGGATCATTAGTGTTTTGCTTGTTGTCAGTGTTTTTTTTTTTTTTTTTAATAACATGACATTTGAGTAGTTAGTCATCGTAGTATATAATAAGTGTGTTTCAACAAATGACCATTTCTTGTGTGATTATGTCAGTGAAACCTGAGTGTTAGGATATTTAGTTCAGATTTTGTTTCTTTTGTTGACTATGGTTAGATTGCGTAGTCAGAAAAATATAAAAATGGATAATGAACAACAGTTAGCAAGCAGTGATACCGAGTTAGAAAGTGGGGCGCAAAGTAATGTTAGTGGCGTAGTCCAGGAAGTACAATGTGAGAATCTGGGGGCAGAAGGGCAAGAAATGTTGCCACTGCCAGCCAGTGATTCAGTTGAAAGTAGAAATACTGTGCCACCCACAAGCACTAGGCACGGACCAGAGAGTGGTGAGGTGTCAGAAGTGCAATCATTAAGAGTTACGTCCGAGCGCATGCTCAATTTCCAAGCTACGTTTGTGCATGAACAAGCAGAGCGTGACCAGAGATTGGTAGCTGAATTTGCACGTATGCAAGCAGAACGAGAAACTGAACGTGATGCTAAACAAGCAGGGCGTGATCGATGCCAGCATGAGAGAGACTTGCAGTTAATGCAGTCTTTGGAAGCTATGCAAAGTGAGATTGTTAGTTTGAGACAAAACTATGAAACCATACCCAAAGCGGTGCAAGAACTGAGCGAAAGAACAGATAATATCCAGGTGGCTAACACCAGTATCGTAGATGAAATCAGTGTACTGTCTAACATGATGGAAAAATTAGAAATTGACACAAGTCAAGCAACAGAGCAGAAAATGTCCGAACAGGCTAACAAAATTGAAAAGGAATTTACGAACTGGTTAGAGGCAAAAGACACCGCCCTTAAACAATAGACGAGAAGGTACACGCCGAGATTGAGGCCAAAGACTTGGGCTCGAGTGCCCACAGCGGAATGCCAACCGTCGTCTTGCAGAGCTGGAAAACAGCTTATTGCACGGCGGCGCACATGCGTGTGTGACGCCAGCCAGGTCCAACAATGATAGGCATATAAATACAGCAGTGAAAAATTGTGACTGCGAGAATAAACAGGCAACCAATGTTAGCGAAACAAACAAATGTCATTCCAAAATAGTCATTGTAGAAAGCCTGATTAACAACCGACAGTTTCAGATCTTTACAACGGAGAAGAAATCTGTTCACCCTGTAGTATTTATCAAGGGATTTAGAAACATTTTGCCTAGTGTTTGGAGTCATACACAGAAAATACAGTACGTTATGTCTTACATACAAGGAGATGCTGCATTATGGGCGACCGAAGCAGCTGACAGTTGCGACACATATGAGCAATTTGAAAAGGCATCCTTGGCCAAATATTGGTAAACATGTATTCAGGAGAGATTACGGAAAGAGGTATATAATCAAGAGCCGTATTCTCCACGATGAGGCAATTTGCGAAAATATTTTGAGAAATACATTAATAAGACCCCTTGCTGGGACGAGCAGATTTCATCCCGGGATTTGATCAGACTTTTGAAATCACACTTGCCGATACACGTAAAGGAAAAACTTATACACGTACCGAAGAACGACATGGAACGTTTCTTGTCTGTTCTGGACTCAATTGACCTGATTCAGGAGGATGTTAAGGCAGCCTCTGAACAGGCTAGAAGTAACGAAAACGGTTACAGAAATTGTCGAAATAACACGCCTCCACCAAATAATGGAAACGGCGGAGGTAACAATAGGAGACAAGATTATGTACAAAACGGGAATAGAGGTAGAGACCGGAATGGCAATAGTCCGCCCGTGAACAATGACCGGAAAAGGAGGTTCGATGACCGATATGAAACAGGCCCACCAAGCAATAGTAGATGGAAAAATGCCAGGGGGCCGTGGAACACCAATACCTATAACGATGCAAACCGAACTTGGCCACAGAACCAGAGGCCCAGTCCGGACCGGCAAAACAGTGAAACATATGACAATAACCGACCGCCACCACAAAATGCGCCAATTGCGCAACCGTGGCGGCCGACGCAGCACAACTTACACATAGTGGAGGTCAGCGACACAGAGCAGCCACACCCATCCACCAGTAATAATCCAACAAACTAGATTCAGCCGAGATACGCTCGCCATCGTCGGCTGAGGTTTGGAGTGAGAGCAGCCCTACACAGAACAAAACATCGGAAATCTGTATCCTCAGGTATAATGACGGGGTACAGATGGGATATCGTAGATACAGGTGCTACTGTCAGTGTCATGAGTATGGACCTATTCAGAGTACTGGGGAAAGAAAAGCGTATGCTGACTTTTCCTGTGAACAATTGCAAAGTCACTGGAGCCATCAGTGCACAGCGACAAATAATTAAACTCCAAGTGCGGGTAGAGATGTATGTAGGGGGAGAAGCCATAGCGTGCCTGTTCCTGGTAGTAAAGGGTTTAAAGGTAGCCTGCATTTTGGGGGTAGATTTTTTGAAAGAAAGGGACGCAGTAATCGACCTTTCTCGGGGAAAATTAAGTTTGTTGAACACGGGTAGGAGGATAGAATTGTCCATGCTCAGATCTGAAGAGGTACATGTGCCTAATTGTAATGCTATTAACATAAAATGTAGGAATCGGTGGATACTACATTTAGACAATTATTCTCTAGGACAAAATCTCTATTATCCAGACGTACAAGGTGATCAATTAAAAGCAAATGTGGACGCACTTGTGAACAAAGTATCACAGTCCGAAAATTTGAACTCAATGCAACAGCAGGATTTGGTACAGTTATTATCTAACTATGCAGATGTATTTTCAGAACGACCAGGAATTGTTAAGGGATATCAATACAACATCGAGGTGAAGCCTCACAAAACCTACTGTCGAGCCTCATACTCCATTCCTTGGTCCAAGAAGGAAATAGCAGCTAAAGAAATTAGAAAGCTGATCGAGTGGGGAATAATAGAACCGTCTTTGTCCCCTTATAGTAGTCCTTTGGTGGCGGTGGCAAAAGCAGACGGACAGGTACGGTTAGTACTAGATGCGAGAGACATAAACGAAATTATTGTACGTGTCAGGACTCATCCGGAAAACTTAGATGAGCAAATTCAAAAACTCCAAGGAGTGCAATATTTGACATCTGTTGATATGAAAAGTTCATTCTGGCAAATCCTGTTCACACTCGAATCGAGGAAATATACTGCATTTATATTTGGGGGAAGGAGCTACTAATTTAGAGTACTACCTTTTGGCCTAAATGTAAGTGCAGGAGTTTTCATAACAGCCCTCGATGCGGTTTTGAAAATATTCCTACAGTAAATGACTAATAGTCCTATGTGTTATGTGTAAAAAGGTACACCATTCTTTTGGAAATGAATGAACATTAATGATGTGTTAACTGTAGAGATAATGTACTAGTGTAGAAGCATTTAATTATAAGAATATGATTGACTTTCACTTTCGTTTATGATTATTTGTGTTATGTCTTCTTTTTAATTAGTGTTAGCTTAAACAGGCTCTAAATGTCTGCACAGATAACCTGATCGGTGCAATTATTTGTAGTGTTAAATTGTGACAGAGATCAGTCAGGAGGAACATTTTAATAGTGATTAGTTTGTGTACTGCATGATATTCTATATGTGTGTCAAACTTGAAATATTTCTTGGTACAGCCTTTTCTATTATATATATATATATATATATATATATATATATATATATATTTAATCGTCCCCTTAGAACAATTATACAAGACTGTGCTTAAACTGACACACAATATTTTTAGCGCAACATAATCTGACTTTCAAAAATCCCTACAAAAGAATGGCCCTGACTAACATTAACTTATACGTTTCACAAATCACTTACCTCACAAAAATCTTGGTTATTCGCACTACTGCAATACAGCGAGCGCCACTACTGCCAGCTAAATAAAAGATTCAAACTACGGAAGGCACTAACTACTGATAGGCATAGTTAGCAAATGAAAGATTTTTATACAGAACAAACAATGTATTTACCTTAATAGTCATCAAAAGTCATAATATATATAGCAGTTCATGACATCCAGTCTGCCAAATTTCAAAATGCTGCCATTTCTCTCCCCACATCCACCACTGCTGGCAGCTCACCTCCAACTGCGCAACGCTACGCGCTGTTAACATCCAGCTGCCTAACACTACAATGGCAGACAACAATGCAAACTAGCCACAGACTGCACACAGCACAGCCAGTGATTTTCATACAGAACGCTACGTAACGTTGCCAACAAGAAAACTTATACAGTCTACTTACATAGCCCCCATGCTCCCCACCAAAAATTTTACAAATTGTTTTGGGCACTGGCTAATACAGATTTGAAAAAATTTTTCATAATTACAGTAAGAAAGATATCAAATGCACACACTTATTAATACAATGTTGGTCATAAGCTAAAATTTTCTCACAGTCCATAAAGACTGTCCTGATCATTCATCACAGTAAAATTGCAGTGTTTTTCTCAAAGTCTGAGCAGTAAAAGAAAATGCACATGGAAGTAGTGGATTTCCATGCAGTCTTGAAGAAGTGTTGTCCTTCCAACAGGAAGACAGTGCTGACTATTGACATACAGACAGGTAATGGGCCACAATAGAGCAAACCCACAGCAGAGTCATTCGAAGTTTTGAAGAGTATTGGTAGGTAGGTCATCACAGAGCAGACCCACTGTAGTCCTGGTAGAGATTACGATATTGGTGGGCCACCAGAGGTGCAGACCCACTGTAGTCCTTGTAGCAATAATGATATTCGTGGGCCATCAAAGATGCAGACCCACTGTAGTCCTTGTAGAAATAATGGTACTAGTGAGTCAGCAAAGGTGTAGACCCACTGTAGTCCTTGTAGAAATAATGGTATTGGTGGGTCATCAAAGATGCAGACCCACTTTGGGAATTGTAGAGATGGCCTGCAGCCATCTGTTGTGACTGTGCAGGTGCACAATCACCATTGAAGAGTCTTGCGGATAATATAGCAAGTCCATAACCACCATTTGTGCACTCACAAAGTTTTTGGAATTGTCATTAGAAATCTTGCAGACAATATCGCAAGTCCATGAACAACCACTTGTGCACTCACAAAGTTTTTGGGTTTTCCTTAGAACCAGCAATGCTGTTAACCAGTCCCTTACTGAATTATTGACACATGTGCAAGCACAAACAATCCCAACTTCTCACATATTGTACATTACTAAACCAACAGAAATGTGAGCAGTGAAATGTAACTTACAAGTTACTTAATTTGATGAACTGGTGTCAATTACAATTTTATAACATAAGAATACAATAAGAAAGGTACAAAATACATCATTAAAGAACATAACAATACAGATAACATTTGTAGTAATACGGGCTTTACAAAAAAATCGAAATAACATATACATCAGTGTTACAAGAATTATGACGTAAGTAAATACATAAAAGATCAGAATAACTTTTGAAACATCAACTTCACACATGAGCATTAAAACAAAACAGAATAAATGATGTCTAAACATCTTTACGAAGTAAATAACATATTATTAATGCAAATTATATTTGAGGATAACAGTATTCCTCATCATAGTGACTTTAGCTTAGTATTAGAAGAGAAAAGATTCTATGAAACAGTACACAGAGACAGGAAGAAAACAAATACACAAGGGTACACAAACACATAGTGGGATAATACAAAAGGAAGGAACAGGGTTTGTTTTCAGTGTAACATTTGGTACTGCAGTCCACCCCAAAACTTCATTCCATATATCTTTCCTCTTATTTCAACATTTGTTTCCACCAAAAAAATTCTATCCACGCATGCTTTCTGTATTTATATGTCACACATTTCTTACCTCATTATTTATTTTCCATTATCTTACCTCATCATTTATTTCCAAGAAAATCCTACCTATACCTCCTTTATGTACTTTTTTGTATAAATTTTCAATGCATTTCTTCCAGTTCATCGCAACTCATTCTCTTATATAGTCCACTCCCTCTTAAGCTAACTTAAATCTACTGAGCTCAGATGCCAAACTAAGGGATGAGGCAATGCAGCAGCACAAAACAATTAATACAAACATCAATGAAAAAAATTAAAATTGTCAAAACAAGCAGCAGTATATCAAAGCAAATGCAACACTACAACTAATATAAGGCAACGTGCAGCAGCAAGAAAAATAAATCGGTAGTAAAACTGGCTTAACAGAGTAACACAAAGTGACATTCAGTAGCCCTATGCCTGGCAAACAGCAGCAGCAAATGCAATAACTTATATCTAATCATGACAAAGCTCAAGCAAAAAAAATAGTACACTAAAGACAACAATGCAGATAAGGGAAATGTCTATTCAGATTTCAATGTCTGTGTAATTAAAGTGGTGCATCACAATTTATTCCATGAGGATTATTACCAAGTAGTTGAAAAGAAAATTATGTATGCAAATGATTATTTGTGCTCTTTTTTCTAAGAAAGTACATCATAAACGTATTCTTTACTGGGTCTGGAGACAGAAAATAGTGATATTAGTACATCTATTAAATTTTATTTTAACCAATGCTGCAGTGCAGCTAGAAACTTGATATTAAACAAAATGAGCAAATATATATATAAAGCAACATATGAAACGTCATTCACTAGGCAAATGGCGTCTCCAAAGGCAAAAAATTCTCTTAACAAGAAAGACAATAGATGTTAAATGTTTCTCATCATTTCATTAGGCATTTTAGTAAATATCATCAATTAAGAGCTCCACAGTGTAATCACATGTTTTCAAGTTTGAGCGTGTCGTATTTGCGATGCTTTCTACAAAGGAATGTCAATACCGAGGATAATGGCCCCATTCTTTTTTCTCCACCTATGCCTCTGAAAGGCATACACTAATGGCTTTTTTTCAGGTGACTGTCACGCAGCTGGGTGCCCACGACACATTACGTGAAGGTGGTCACTTAACTTTCTTACCGAAATATTTATGACACCAGTTTGCACTACAGTGACAGTCTCATATAAAAATTTCACAGGTAGAGAGTTTGCATCGCAAATCTGTAGAAACAAAATCCTATAAATATAATTGTGCTTTTCTGTGTTATTGTGTGAAATATTGTGACAATAATGGCGTGTGAAAAACGTAATACTAGGCTCCAAAGTAAACTGAGAAATGACAGTGAAGACGAAAGCAGTGTGTTAGCGCCACTGTGTAATGAATTAACTAATGTTCAAAGTAGTAATTTGGTAATTGTGCATAGGGAAATGGAGCGGGCTGCAAATAATGGTGTAGGCAGTGAAACTATTAGTGAACAGGGAAGCATTATCGATCGATTGGTCGGCAACAGCTTGCCTCAGGAATCCGAAATGACAGGACACAATCCTGCAAATACTGTAGATTCAGGTTTTGCGTCCTCGTCTTTTTCTCAAATAAGTCAAGACGCATTTCCTGTTTTTCAAAATGCGAATATTGTGGGTTCAAATGCATTGTCGAATAGCACTGAGGAACATGTTTCAGACACCAGTGCATTGTTATCACAATTAATGCAACAAATGGGACAAAAGCTTCAAAAGTCAGACACAATGGAACAAAATCTTCAAAAGTTAGACACAATGGAACAACACCAGAGAAAAACGCAGCAAAAGTTAGACACAATGGAACAAAATCTTCAAACGTTAGACACAATGGAACAAAATCAGAGACAAACACAGCAAAAGCTTCAAAATTTAGACACAATGGAACAAAATCTTCGGAAGTTAGACATCACGCTTGAACAAACACGTAACTACTGAGTTACATAACACTGAATCGAAATGTCAAAAAGTCTGTAATGACATAAAAACACAAATTTGTGAGCATTTTCAATGTATTTTTTCACGGCATGAAAATGCATTACAGAATCACGAAGCAGCCATAAAAGAACTGCAAACTACTGTTCATGAAAATCATGAGACCTTGCATGCTAAAATTGACTCAGTTGCATCTACCGATTCAGTTATGCAACTTGCAAAAACTCAGGAAAACTTAAAGGACACAGTATATACTCTGAAAATTGGTTCAGAAAGACACATGGAGGAAATTAGTTCATTATCAGAGAAAGTAGTTGAACTTTTGTATCAGCTAAATAATTTATCTACGAAGGTAGATGATAATCTGAATGACACAAAACCGGTAGTCTTTAATGACACAGAAGAGTGCGAATAAATTAGGAAATTCAAACAAAATCAAAATCAAATCAATACACAGTACAAAAGAGAAATCCGGGAAGTACAAGATCAGTTGCCACAAGTAATACAAGAATTACATATTTCAGAGGACACTCGCGCTCCAATACGGGAAGAGGGACATAGAAATACGGAACATCCACAAAATAATAACACAGGACATTTCGGAAATTATGAAAGAAATTGGCCAGATGCACCGAATTTTGAGATGAAACCGCCGAAACGACATAACAATGGCCAATATGCGACTCGCCGACATTATGACTTTGACTATAAGCTGTTCATTACTACACGTAAATTTAAAACATTTAAGAATTCTGACAACGACATTCATCCACAAGCGTGGCTCCATAAAATCTCTCATTGTTTTCCTCCCAACTGGTCATTAGAGCATAGATTATAATTTATGTGTGGCTACTTAGAGAATGAACCAGCTGTGCGAATGCGATCGGTCATTCACGATTGCCACAGTGACAGAGAATTTTATCATGCGTTCATCTCAGCATAGTGGTCTCAAGCTACACAAGACCGAGTAAAACATAGCATCATGATGATGAAACACTTTGAACAATCAGAATTTTCCGGTCTTGTCAAATATTTGAAGACATGTTGCATAAGAATCAATATCTTTCAAACCCATGCAGCCCTTCAGAAATCATCCGCATTTGCTTAATGAAATTGCCTGAACATTTAAGAAATATTATTTTAGCAGGACGTTGCAAAGACGACATTGAAGCTTTTCAGGGACTCTTACAAGAATTAGAAATTGACACTGAAAATCGCAGAATGCGAAAACAGGAACACAACAATTACAGGTCACATCCGTCGCAATTCCGCGATGAAAGAAATAATAACTGGAGACGACAAGGCTATTCTCACAACACAAATTGTGACCAAAACTGACACCACCCGTATGACAACTGTTGGCAGAGTAGTAATAATTACAGGGAAAGATCACCTCTCCGCGGTAGTGACTATCACAGAGACAATCAGAGAAACAGACGATTTGGGAACAAAAACAATTATTATCAAGGGAGACAGAATAACTTCAGACGCAACGGTCCACCACGCAGTTACGATTCCAGGAGAAATTCGCCACCACATGACCGACAAACAAGAAAATATGTAAACTACCGACAAAATGACAGACCTGAATTCCGTCAGAACTGGCGGGATTCAAACAGAGCAGGGCACTCTCGACAAGGTGAATTTGTAGAAGTTAGGTCTCCTAATCCCAATAACGAAGCGCGCCAACAAAGAGACAGACAATGACTCGCACCGCAGGCAGCCGCTTGCGCCGGCTGGCTCAGAGAAAAATAACATAGACGCTAACCTTGAGAAAAATTCCAGTATTGTTTACCGACGTATACTGCATGATAATTGCGTTCAAGTTGAAACTCTGAGTACTATGAAGAGATAATCTCCTTTTTAACCTAGTCTTTACTATAAAATTTTTCACTTTACATTACTAGTATGCTTTGTTAGACTTAGAAACTGTTAACATGCAACAGTGTTTGAAGTTAACTATCCAATCTAGAACCTAGGATACATATTTAGACAGTAGTTACGAGTGCATTGTTATAGTGAACAGACGTCACAGTGTTATTGTGTGTGTACATTCTTGCTTGTTAGTTGCATGATTACGTAACGACTATAAGGCTTACGTACTTAGAACATATACTGGTACTGCTAATGAGATTTTAATGCAACATTTTGGTTTACTTGAAAAGACATTCTTTATTTGAAGTACTTTCTGAGAGATACCAGATGACACAGTGGTTAGTTTATTTGACAGCTACACAATTATATCACGATGCTACTAATGTGTGACACAATTTACATTGTTGCTTTTGTGCTGTATCTGTTTTATATCTGCACAGTTTTTCTGAATTATTCTGGAAAATATAACATGTTTTAGTAGTAACTTTTGTGGTATAGCTACAATGAGACAGCCTTTTCCGCAGCACAGCAATACGTTGCAGCACAGTACTTTCTTCATCACGGCAATAAGCGTAATAACTAAGATATCTATAAGCAAAGCACTTCACTTTTGTTTATCATGAGGTAAGTACATTGACTTCTGCAGAACTTAGCTTTCGGAGGACGATAACTACGACACTTCCACAGAGATTGTCTTAAAACAAGACGCACAGTTTAGCGGTACAGTACATATATTTGAGTGATTAATGTTGTACTTAAACCATTTATTTTTCAAGATTTTTGAATTACAAAGAAAGTTTTCTGTGATATATTTCATTCCATTGCTGTAATCTGTAACACCTGAAAGTATAATTACATTAATCCTCATGGGGGTACACGCTTACTTCGTGTACCATGTGTCTGGCAAGCACAAGGAGCCCTAGCTAATATGGTATTTGCTTATACAACTTTACACATCGGTACCATATTTCTCTAACACACAAATTACACAGCTATCTGATCATTTAACTGAGAGATAAACATATTTTTACTACATCAGTGACACATGTTTACGCAGTTACACAGTTGGGTAACTTCCCACTTACGAAATTGTATTTTGTCTGTACTTTGTGAACTGTTCATACTTTTTCGGAACCATTGTGATACTATGAGAGCTTTGAATGATGTATTTGGTAAGGGAGCATGATTTTAAAGTACGTTTGAGGTAGATGACACTATTGAAATGAGCAGAGAATTTTTTTAGGTTTTGACATTATTGCAGAAAGCTACGACGTTTTTGAGATTTGACTGAGGTGTTATGATGTTATTTTTACGATGACAATGTGTATTATGCTGCTGAGGTATGTTTATGATCAATAAGGTGATGATATATGAGGAATTTCATTATGCCACGTATTTATTAAGACGAAACATTGAAGGAGTGTCGACGAATATGTATATGTGTGATAAGGTAAGGAATAATGAGTAGTGGTTAGGGACTCTGGCTTGTGAAAAAGGATGTTGGAAATCAAGAATCGTACTTTAAGAGTTATGAAATGTGTGTAAATGCGTGAATGTATCACAATGCCGGCGAAAATTCATTTTACATAATAAATATTATATATATATATATATATATATATATATATATATATATATATATTTTCTTTTTTCATCAAAACTTGCTTTTTCATACCTCGTGTACGCTATGCTATGGCCATCTGTATATGTGCATGTCGCTATCCCTTGACTTTTGTTATACACTACTGGCCATTAAAACTGCTACACCAAGAAGAAATGCAGATGATAAATAGGACAAATAATTATACTAGAACTGGCGTGATTACATTTTCACGCAATTTGGGTGCATAGATCCTGAATAATCAGTACCCAGAACAACCACCTCTGGCCGTAAAAACGGCCTTGATACGCCTGGGCATTGAGTCAAACCGGGCTTGGATGGCGTGTACAGGTACAGCTTCCCATGTAGCTTCAACACAATATCACAGTTCATGAAGAGTAGTGACAGGCGTATTGTGACGAGCCAGTTGCTCGGACACCATTGACCAAAAGTTTTCAATTAGTGAGAGATCCGGAGAATGTGCTGGCCAAGGCAGTAGTCGAACATTTTCTGTAACCAGAAAGGCCCGTACAGGACCTGCAACATGCGGTCGTGCATTATCCTGCTGAAATGTAGGGTTTCGCAGGGATGAATGAAGGGTAGAGCCACGGGTCGTAACTCATCTGAAATGCAACGTCCACTGTTCAAAGTGCCGTCAACGCGAACAAGATGTGACCGAGACGTGTAACCAATGGCACCCCATACCATCACGCCGGGTGATACGCCAGTATGGCGATGACGAATACACGTTTCCAGTGTGCGTTCACCGCGATGTCGCCAAATACGAATGTGCCCTTCATGATGCTGTAAACGGAATCTGGATTCACCCGAAAAATGATGTTTTGCCATTCGTGCAACCAGGTTCGTCGTCGAGTGCACCATCGCAGGCGCTCCTGTCTGTGATGCAGCGTCAAGGGTAACTGCAGGCATGGTCTCCGAGCTGTTAGTCTATGCTGCTGCAAACGTCGTCGAACTGTTCGTGAAGATGGTTGTTGCCTTACAAACGTCCCCATCTGTTGATTCCGGAATCGAGACGTGGCTGCACGATCCGTTACAGCCATGCGGATAAGATGCCTGTCATCTCGACTGGTAGTGATACGAGGCTGTTGGGATCCAGCACGGCGTTCCGTATTACCCTCCTGAACCCACCGATTCCATATTCTGCTAACAGTCATTGGCTCTCGACCAACGCGAGTAGCAATGTCGGGATACGATAAACCACAATCGCGATAGGCTACAATCCGTCCTTTATCAGAGTAGGAAACGTGATGGTACGCATTTATCCTCCTTACACGAGGCATCACAACATCGTTTCACCAGGCAACTCCGGTCAATTGCTGCTTGTGTATGAGAAATCGGTTCGAAACTTTCCTCATGTCAGCACGTTGTAGGTGTCGCCACCGGCGCCAACCTTGTGTAAATGTTCTGAAAAGCTAATGATTTGCACATCACAGCATCTTCTTCCTGTCGGTTAAATTTCGCGTCTGTAGCACGTCATCTTCGTGGTGTAGCAAGTTTAATGGCCAGTAGTGTATCAGTGTAAATTTGGGCTAGAGAAAGTGGCCTTCTTGTACGATTTCGCCGATTTTTTAAAGACAGTTATTCCATAGAGGCATTGCCAGCACAACATTGTCTTCTGCAGATTGTGTAACTTATTGTAAAACAGTGTGTATAGTTTATCTCGTGCACAGTATGTCAAGAATTGTGTGGGGACTAAGTGAAAAAGGAGTATGAGCTCACCAAATTCGAGCTACAAGGAAAAGAAAGTATGGCAGTCAGTGTAAGAAAACGACACGTGTCGCGTTACAGCATTTCTTTCTACATCAGACATAAAAATAACAGACTCTCTATTATTAACGGCGAGTTTGGACGGGGGTAGGGGACAGGCTAATCGGCGCGCAGACCAGGCGTACTGCGGCAGAGTGCGGTTTGAGTGAGGCCGCCTGCTTTTCGCGGTGGCGGACCCGGAGACAGGCCGAGTGGCAGGCGTTGCCAGGCAACGCACGCCGCGCCTGTGATTGGCGGAGCAGATCTTGCTCGGCGTCATTTCAATATGCGGCTGGCCGATGCGGAGACGCGGATGGCCTCGGCCCTGCCCTGCCCTGCCCTGCTCCATGCGGCGGGGCAATTTCAATTTTTACGCCGGCAGCCGTAGAATTTTGTATTCCCCCTGCCGCGACCCATCTCATTTCACAAACTATCTCGAAATCATTGGTCGCCGCCGCCGTCGCCCTCCTGCGGGAGCACTCTGAGTCACGGTACGCGATCGTCTCGCGTGGCAGCCGCTCTGCTCTTTGGGAGACGGCCGCACGGACGCAGAAACCAGCCTCTCAGCAGTTTTTCTCACAAAGGAGACGAGCGAGCAATGCAGCGTAAATTAAAAGCGCGGGTAGTTATTGTTTCGCTAGACGTTCCAAGTTTCTCCTCCAAATTTCTCCTACGAATACGAAAATATTTTGTTGACACCGACCTACATAGGGAGGAACGATCACCACGATAAAATAAGGGAAATCAGAGCTCGTACAGAAAGATATAGGTGTTCATTCTTTCCGCGCGCTATACGAGAGTGGAATAATAGAGCTCAAAAGCTTTTCTGACAAAGGAGATGAGAGAGCGATGAAGCGTAAATTAAAAGCGCGAGTAGTTATTGTTTTGCTAGACGTTTCAAGTTTCTCCTCCAACTTTGTCCTCCGAATGCGAAAATATTTTGTTGACACCGACCTACATAGGGAGGAACGATCACCACGATAAAATAAGGGAAATCAGAGCTCGTACGGAAAGATATAGGTGTTCATTCTTTCCGCGCGATATACGAGATTGGAATAATAGAGATTTGTGAAGGTGGTTCGATGAACCCTCTGCCAGGCACTTAAATGTGATTTGCAGAGTATCCATGTAGATGTAAGTATAGCAAACGTGTGCAAACTTTACAATCCGAGCAACAATCTCTCTCTTTCCTTTGCTTTAACCCTGTCGCACAAGGTCTGCTGTTTTCTTGATTTGTCAAATTTTATTTTCATTTCAACTTTGTGGCAGGATGCCCTTCGTATTGCCTCAGTCTTTAGTTAATCATGTCGGTCGAGAGCCGTGCCGCCACCTTTCAGTGAATCGTGCAGACTTTCTTATGTGTGTTGTGTTTTCACCGTCTGTTTATCATCCGAGAGCTATTGGTCTGTTCAGGTCATATCGGTCGCGAAATGGAAACTACAGTGAAAATGCGAAGAAAATGCGAAGAAAATGCAAAGATGTGTTAGACAGTGACTCAAGTATGACCGCCGATTCTGTCACGTCTCTCTTTTCTGCCTTGAACGCACAGTGAACGTGTAAAGACGCTTAGGAAATAGTCTCTCCCGCCATGTATGAGTACCTTGTAACGTCACCGGTTTTTCTAGTTGATAGTTGATAGATTAGTATTGATCGGCCCTGACTAAAACTCGACGAAGTCGGTAGAGCAATGATACTATTATTAGGTTAAGCCGACGTTACAGCCGGCCGCTGTGGCCGAGCGGTTCTAGGCGCTACAGTCTGGAACCGCGCGACCGCTACGGTCGCAGGTTCGAATCCTGCCTCGGGCATGGATGTGTGTGATGTCCTTAGGTTAGTTAGGTTTAAGTAGTTCTAAGTCTAGGGGACTGATGACCTGATAGTGCTCAGAGCCATATACATATATTTTTTTTAAGAGTCTTTACGTGACTGGAACCAGACGTCCTCTTGAAGACACGCAATCACGTCTCAGGGTTAAAGGGTTAAAGGAATAGAAAATAAAATAGTTATTTTATTTCAGGAGACTGAACAGTATTGCTGATGTATATAACTGTTTTCATTTAGACGAAGGTAGTTCGGAAGTCTCTATTAGATTTTAATTTTAATTTGTAATGTGTTTGGTATTAAAAAATCTGAATACGTCATTTTTGTTAAAAGTTAGTGTTCCTATTTGTTGATTAATATTTCCAATTGGTAATAAATACAGAATTTAAATAAATTTGTGCTAGTTATAATCAAACCAGGGACCTTGGAAGTAAAAGACTTATGTGCTACACACATCATTTCTATTTCACGATGTCTTTATTGATACTTCATTTCGTTTACAAAATGCTTCCCATACAAAAATTCAAATTCTATGCAAAAAACATTCATAGTATAATGATGTAAAAATAAACTTAAATTTGAGAAATACAAGAACGTTCTGCTTCATATTGTCTTCATCTGATTATCGGTATATAAAACAGTGATGTATATGTGCATACTGAAGCAACGCATGCGAATCTGTATTAACGTTGAGATCCGAACCCGTGTCTCCTGCTCACGAGCCAGACACACTAACCACTACGCCACCCTGACACAGTGGCTTTGTACCCTAGCACACCTCGCTCCTTAAACCAAATTCCCATTGGATTGAGGAATGAGGCGTGTGCAAGGGCAGCCCATGCAGTTGCACATGGCCACTTTGCCAGGGTGACGTAGTGGTTAGCGCTTCTGGATCGAGAGCAGGAGATTCTGGTTCGGATTTTAACCTTGGTACAAATTCATTCTGCTTATATACATAATGAGATTTTCACTCTGCAGAGGAGTATGGGCTGTTATGAAATTTTCCTGGCAGATTAAAACTGTGTTTCGGGCCGAGACTCGAACTCGGGACCTTTGCCTTTCGCGGGCAAGTGCTCTATCAACTGACCTACCCAACCACGACTCACGCCCCGTCTTCACAGGTTTACTACCGCCAATGCTCGTCTCCTACCTTCCAAACTTCACAGAAGTTCTCCTGCGAGAGCACTTGCCTGGGAAAGGCAAAGGTCCCGAGTTCGAGTCTCGGTACCCCACACAGTTTTAATCTGCACAGGAAAGTTTTGCATTATACATGTTTGAGAGTTGAAAAGGTCTTTGGAGCAAGATAGTTTCATTTAATGAAAGGTATAAGACAATTACCCCTCTGATAAATAAGTCACCATATTTTTTGTAACTATTCACATATTCTTGTAGCCTGTTCTGAGGCAACATGCATTATACGTATGACAACGAAGTTACTGAAGATGTGGGTTTCACCAGAGTTCAATAGTTTCGGTTTAGTATTATTGCACCATCTCATTTGTATAAGATTTCATCCTATTCTTCGGTTATGAAATCTTATATTTAACATATTACAAAAATTTTATGTTGCGATCTATTCTAGTATATGCTGCACAGAGTTCGGTTTCGATGTAAGCTTTGTAATCCTCGATTGAGTCCGGATCTCTGTATATATGACGTAATTGTTTTCGTTTTTCCTTTTTTTTCCCCGCGTCGGCACGGATTCGATCCGGGCAGGCGCACCTCTCCGTCCCGGTGCAGCACTTTATCGCGCACCGCACACCTATCTGGCCCAGTTACTGTAAAGCCACGTAATGACATTATTCTTCCCCTTCGTGAAATACATCTCATCTGGCGAAATGAGTTCCACCGTGATGATGTACCTCTATCATTTCTTCTCAGGAACGCTACGTGTTCCTTACCGCCAATTTGTATTGCACTGTAACCGCTCTAATGTACACCGTGTCCACTAATCCACATTTGCGACTTAAATTGGTATAGCTTTGTCATATGGCGTGCAACCTATCATTCGTTGGTGCAAAGTTACTGACCCTCCTGTATAAAATAGACCTTATTTGTGTCTTTAAAGCTTTGTTGCCACCCACGAATCTTGTTGATTGAAATATTTTATACTCAACAAGGCTTCAGAATATTCTGATCTTCAAAGACTATTTTTCTTTGATGTAGGGGGCGGGGGGGGGGGGGGGGTGGAGGGCGGAGGGAGGGGATGAACTGCTCTCTTTTAGGGATTTGATTGGTCGGGCAATAGCTTGGAAATCATACGAAGGTCGTTTACAAATAACACAGAAATTTTTTTACAGCCATTAACATATGCAGGATGAACATTAATACAACCAACGAACTGAAGAGGTGGATTCCTTACTGGAAATGGAGGAGGAAAAGGTCCTATGAACATGTGTCCGCAAAAGCATCGTTGCTACGGTAGATGGCGCTGACGAATGACAGTTCCTCTGACCACGTGCCGTGTGCTCTTTGTTTGTTGCGGGCTGTGTAATTGATGCAGCATACTATAAACAGCAGAACGGTCCGGTATTCATGTAAGAAACAAGTCCGGATGGTGTATGTGTACATGCAAGCAGATGGAAGCGGTAAAGACGCAGTACGATTACACCAAAACAAGTACTCTGACGGACAGCAACCACATCACACAACATTTCAAGCCCTTTCCGGGATTTTGAGCGACCATTTGTCTTTTCAGGCAGACGAACGTACAGGGTGGCGGCGGACTGCACACACCCGACTTGGAGGACCAGGATCTACAGTATACTGAGATGAACCCTAGCACGAGATGCAGGCAAGTGGCACGCCAACATGGTGTAAGCCAAAGTACGATTATATGTATCCTGGATCACAACCACTATTACCCCTATCACCTAAAATCCCACGGAGGCCACTTTAAACGTCTCTCTACTGTGTTCCTGGACGGTTTGTTCTCTTTACGACCGCTACGGTCGCAGGTTCATTTCCTGCCTCGGGCATGGATGTGTGTGATGTCTTTAGGTTAGTTAGGTTTAAGTAGTTCTAAGTTCTAGGCGACTGAAGACCTCAGAAGGTAAGTCCCATAGTGCTCAGAGCCATTCGAACCATTTGCTCTCTTTGCAAGCACACCGTCCATTTCCGGATACATGTTCATAGCACCTTTCTTTCTCCATTTACAGTCAAGAATCCACCCCTACAGTTTGTCTGTTTTTCTTAATGTTCGTCCTGTGCACAGAATGATTCTTGTTAACGTTTAAAAACGCCAGAAGCGACGCAGATGGCGGTGACACAAGCAAGATCAAACTGTAAGGTGCATGATGCGAGATTTCTTCTGAATTCTCGTCGGACTGGACACATCGGCAACGATTCTTCAGTCTGCTCAGTGTTTCCATATACGACTCTGAATTAATGGTTGAAAGTTTCGGCGACACATTCACGAGATTCACAGTATCCGTGCCACTAAAAGACTTTTCTGGCAGTGGAGCTGCTTTGATTTTTTACTGATTCCAGATGGAGCCATCCATTGAGTGCATTTTTTTTTTTACGACTCAAAGTGATGCAACTATTTTCGATCACCTGTAACGCTCCGTGACAGAAAAACTTCTCTATTGGCCTCGAACTGCCCCAATGGTTTAGATGAAATAGCTTGTCTTGAATCTTATGTCTGTCGTGAACATGTGTGGAATCCATCTCAAGCACATCTTTGAACATCCAAAATTCTGACACATTTCCAGTGCTCTCCAATAGCTATAGAGCCAGATGTCGTTCGTTACGCCTGTCTGAACGGATAATGGCATCCACGCGATTCACCATGTCAGGAGCAGTGACATATCGTCCTAAACGGATCGAGGGTGGGACTTCAATTTTTGCACGTTCTGACGGTTCAACTCTCTTCACCCATCGTCCAACAGTATTTTTATCTACTGCATCATTACCATACATTACAAACAAACGACTATGAATGTTCAGCATGCTTTCCCGCAACCAAGCACTGAGTTACAGTAAGTTGCTTATAACGAATATCTTGCATAGACGCCATTCTCAAGGTTCACTATAGCTATACCACCTGTCAAAATTGCTCGAAAATTTGCGCACTAGCAGAAGCAACATAAAATATGAAGCACCTAAAAGAACGTTTTCCTATATTCAGGGTGCTCCATTGGTAGTGACCGGGCCAAATATCTCACGAAATAAGCATCAAACGAAAAAACTACAACATACGAACCTCGTCTAGCTTGAAGGGGAAAACCAGATGGCGCTAAGGTTGGCCCGCTAGAAGGCGTTGCCACAGGTCAAACGGATATCAACTACGTTTTTTTTTAAGAAGGAACCCCCATTTTTTATTACATGTTCGTGTAGTACGTAAAGATTGTGATAGATGGCGCTGTAATCGTCGCAAACGTATAAGTACGTGGTATCGTGTAACACTCCGCCAGTGCGGACGGTATTTGCTTCGTGATACATTACCCGTGTTAAAATGGACCGTTTACCAATTGCGGAAAACGTCGATATCGTGTTGATGTATGGCTATTGTGATCAAAATGCCCAACGGGCGTGTGCTATGTATGTTGCTCGGTATCCTGGACGACATCATCCAAGTGTCCGGACCGTTCGCCGGAGAGTTACGTTATTTAAGGAAACAGGAAGTGTTCAGCCACATGTGAAACGTCAACCACAACCTGCAACAAATGATGATGCCCAAGTAGGTGTTCTAGCTGCTGTCGCGGCTAATCAGCACATCAGTAGCAGACAAATTGTGCGAGAATCGGGAATCTCAAAAACGTCGGTGTTGAGAATGCTACATCAAGATCGATTACAACCGTACCATATTTCTATGCACCAGGAATTGCATGGCGACGACTTTGAACGTCGTTTACAGTTCTGCCACTGGGCACAAGAGAAAAAACGGGTCGATGACAGATTTTTTGCACGCGTTCTATTTAGCGACGAAGCGTCATTCACCAATAGCGGTAACGTAAACCGGCATAGGATGTACTATTGGGCAACGGAAAATCCACGATGGCGGTGACAAGTGGAACCTCAGCGACCTTGGCGGGTTAATGTATGGTGCGGCATAATGGGAGGAAGGATAATTGGCCGCCATTTTATGGATGGCTATCTAAATGGTGCAACGTATGCTGATTTCCTACGAAACTACAAGATGTTTCACTGCATGACAGAATGGCAATGTATTTAGAACATGATGGATGTCAGGCACATAGCTCGCGTGCGGTTGAAGCGGTACTGAATAGCATTTTTCATGACATGTGGATTGGTTAGAAATTAATGTTTTTATGTTGTCCTATGTATGCTGATAATTTTTTTTAAATGACTGATACAAGAGTATTTATTACAGCTGCAATAGGAGGGCTCCAGGAATTGCTGCCGTTGACCTATGTTTCGGCTGGAAAGGGTCCTTCAGTCTGGTGCAGCAGTTTCAGGGAGCGTCCGATGCCAACACAAGAATAAATTCTTGAAACAGAAGTGTAAAGCATAAAACTAGGTTAGAAGGCCTCGGGAAAGTACGGGGTGGGCTGCAATCTCAAAGGGTGCATGGCAAATACAGGACGTGCTTGGATCAAGGAACAGTCGGAATTGTAGTTGTAAATTGTTGTAGTTGTGCTGCGAAAGTCCCTGAGCTTCAAGTGCTAATAGAAAGCACAGAAGCTGAAATCGTTATAGGTACAGAAAGCTGGCTAAAGCCGGAAATAAGTTCTGCAGACATTTTTACGAAGTCTCAGACGGTGTTCAGGAAAGATAGATTAGGCAGAATTGGTGGTGGAGTGTTTGTGTCTGTCAGTAGTGGTTTATCTTGTAGTGAAGTCGAAGTAGATACTCCGTGCGAATTGGTATGGGTGGAGGTTATACTTAACAGCCGAACTAAGTTACCAATTGGCTCCTTCTACCGACCCCCAGACTCCGATGATATAGTTGCGGAACAGTTCAGAGTAAATTTGAGTCTCGTAACAAATAAATACCCCACTCATACGGTTATAGTTGGTGGGGACTTCAACCTTCCCTCAATATGTTGTCAAAAATACTTGTTCAAAACCGGTGGTAGGCAGAAAACATCTTCCGAGATTGTCCTAAAGGCTTTCTCCGAAAACTATTTCGAGCAGTTAGTCCACGAACCCACGCGAATTGTAAATGGTTGCGAAAACACACTTGACCTCTTAGCCACAAACAATCCAGAGCTGATAGAGAGCATCATGACTGATACATGGATTAGTGATCACAAGGTCGTTGTAGCTAGGCTCAATACCGTTTCTTCCAAATCCACCAGAAACAAACGCAAAATAATTTTATTTAAAAAAGCGGATAAAGTGTCACTATAAGCCTTCCTAAGAGACAATCTCCATTCCTTCCGAACTGACTATGCAAATGTAGACGAGATGTGGCACAAATTCAAAGATATAGTAGCAACAGCAATTGAGAGATTCATACCTCATAAATTGGTAGGAGATGGAACTGATCCCCCGTGGTACACAAAACAGGTCCGAACGCTGTTGCAGAGGCAACGGAGAAAGCATGCGAAGTTCAGAAGAACGCGAAATCCCGAAGATTGGCTAAAATTTACAGACGCGCGAAATTTGGCGCGGACTTCAATGCGAGATGCCTTTAATAGGTTCCAAAACGAAACATTGTCTCGAAATTTGGTAGAAAATCCGAAAAAATTCTGGTCGTATGTAAAGTACACAAGCGCCAAGACGCAGTCAATACCTTCGCTGCGCAGTGCCGATGGTACTGTTACCGACGACTGTGCCGCTAAAGCGGAGTTATTGAACGCAGTTTTCCGAAATTCCTTTACCAGGGAAGACGAATGGAATATTCCAGAATTTGAAACACGAACAGCTGCCACCATGAGTTTCTTAGAAGTAGATACCTTAGGGGTTGCGAAGCAACTCAAATCGCTGGATACGGGCAAGTCTTCAGGTCCAGATTGTATACCGATTAGGTTCCTTTCAGATTACGCTCATGCAATAGCTCCCTACTTAGCAATCATATACAACCGCTCGCTTACCGATAGATCTGTACCAACAGATTGCAAAATTGCGCTGGTCGCACCAGTGTTTAAGAAGGGTAGTAGGAGTAATCCATCTAACTACAGACCAATATCATTGACGTCGGTTTGCAGTAGGGTTTTGGAGCATATACTGTACTCAAACATTATGAATCACGTCGAAGGGAACGATCTATTGATACGTAATCAGCATGGTTTCAGAAAACATCGTTTTTGTACAACGCAGCTAGCTCTTCATTCGCACGAAGTAATGGCCGCTATCGACAGGGGATCTCAAGTTGATTCCGTATTTCTAGATTTCCGGAAAGCTTTTGACACCGTTCCTCACAAGCGACTTCTAATCAAGCTGCGGGCCTATAGGGCATCGTCTCAGTTGTGCGACTGGATTCGTGATTTCCTGTCAGGAAGGTCGCAGTTCGTAGTAATAGACGGCAAATCATCGAGTGAAACTGAAGTGATATCAGGTGTTCCCCAGGGAAGCGTCCTGGGACCTCTGCTGTTCCAGATCTATATAAATGAGCTGAGTGACAATCTGAGCAGTTCTCTTAGGTTGTTCGCAGATGATGCTGTAATTTACCGTCTAGTAAGGTCATCCGAAGACCAGTATCAGTTGCAAAGCGATTTAGAAAAGATCGCTGTATGGTGTGGCAGGTGGCAGTTGACGCTAAATAACGAAAAGTGTGAGGTGATCCACATGAGTTCCAAAAGAAATCCGTTGGAATTCGATTACTCGATAAATAGTACGATTCTCAAGGCTGTCAATTCAACTAAGTACCTGGGTGTTAAAATTACGAACAACTTCAGTTGGAAAGACCACATAGATAATATTGTGGGGAAGGCGAGCCAAAGGTTGCGTTTCATCGGCAGGACACTTAGAAGATGCAACAAGTCCACTAAGGAGACAGCTTACACTACACACGTTCGTCCTCTGCTGGAATATTGCTGCGCGGTGTGGGATCCTTACCAGGTGGGCAGCTCGTTTTGTATTATCACGTAGTAGGGGAGAGAGTGTGGCAGATATGATACGCGAATTTGGATGGAAGTCATTACAGCAAAGACGTTTTTCGTCGCAGCGAGATCTATTTACGAAATTTCAGTCACCAACTTTCTCTTCCGAATGCGAAAATATTTTGTTGAGCCCAACCTACATAGGTAGGAAGGATCATCAAAATAAAATAAGAGAAATCAGAGCTCGAACAGAAAGGTTTAGGTGTTCGCTTTCCCACGCGCTGTTCGGGAGTGGAATGGTAGAGAGATAGTATGATTGTGTTTCGACGAGCCCTCTGGCAAGCACTTAAATGTGAATTGCAGAGTAGTCATGTAGATGTAGATGTAAGATTCAGCATCAAGTTTTATTTTACCTGGAAAAAAATCATGAAAATCTTATGACTCTCACGCTCCACTGTGTAAGAAATCATACTTGTGTCCGCATCGGACGCACCCTGGAACTACTACCCCAGACGGAAGGACCCTTTGCAGCCGAAACATTGGTCAACGGCTGCAACTCCAAAAGCCCTGCTACTGGAGCTGTAATAAATACTCCTGTATCAGTCATTTTCAAAATATTTTCTATCGGCATGCATAGGACAACATAAAAACACTAATTTCTAACAAAATGATGACGTACTGAAATATATGCCATGCCTTATAGCAAAAAAATCGGTACAAAAGCGTGCACCAAAAGCAGACTTTTTAAGATATTATGAAACTGCTACTTACGCTTATACAAAAGTCATTGTAAAATGCCGATATCGAATTCCGACCTAAAGTTATGTTTCCTGTTAGTTCTAAAGCACTGTTTCGACAAAAACGCCTTTAAAGGTTTTTGGTTACATTTCTTTGTAGTTAAATTAAACATACCTCTAATCAGCCATCCGTGCGCCGTATAGCAATCCTTCTAAACCCAAAAGAAGGTCTTCTTCGTGGCCATGGCGGTTTGAAAATGATGAGAATGTAATTCATGCAGCGAAAAATGGCGACGAGCAGAGGACACAAGGATTAACCAACAGTGACCACATACTCTTACACAACGCTGGCGTAAAGCCATAGATCTTGATGAGGACTGTACAGCGTGAATCACCTAAAACTAGTACCACAAATATTGTGGAAATGGAAGGTGCTATTAATGTGCTATTAATGTGCGGTAGTCAGGGGCTCGTATTGTTAGTAAATAAACAGACTTTAATAAGAAAGTGTATTTTTTGTGCAAACATAGCTTTTTTTAAATGAAACTATGCCTGTTGCCACTAACAACCGAAAAGTAGAGTAAAATACACTCCTGGAAATGGAAAAAAGAACACATTGACACCGGTGTGTCAGACCCACCATACTTGCTCCGGACACTGCGAGAGGGCTGTACAAGCAATGATCACACGCACGGCACAGCGGACACACCAGGAACCGCGGTGTTGGCCGTCGAATGGCGCTAGCTGCGCAGCATTTGTGCACCGCCGCCGTCAGTGTCAGCCAGTTTGCCGTGGCATACGGAGCTCCATCGCAGTCTTTAACACTGGTAGCATGCCGCGACAGCGTGGACGTGAACCGTATGTGCAGTTGACGGACTTTGAGCGAGGGCGTATAGTGGGCATGCGGGAGGCCGGGTGGACGTACCGCCGAATTGCTCAACACGTGGGGCGTGAGATCTCCACAGTACATCGATGTTGTCGCCAGTGGTCGGCGGAAGGTGCACGTGCCCGTCGACCTGGAACCGGACCGCAGCGACGCACGGATGCACGCCAAGACCGTAGGATCCTACGCAGTGCCGTAGGGGACCGCACCGCCACTTCCCAGCAAATTAGGGACTCTGTTGCTCCTGGGGTATCGGCGAGGACCATTCGCAACCGTCTCCATGAAGTCCATGAAGCTGGGCTACGGTCCCGCACACCGTTAGGCCGTCTTCCGCTCACGCCCCAACATCGTGCAGCCCGCCTCCAGTGGTGTCGCGACAGGCGTGAATGGAGGGACGAATGGAGACGTGTCGTCTTCAGCGATGAGAGTCGCTTCTGCCTTGGTGCCAATGATGGTCGTATGCGTGTTTGGCGCCGTGCAGGTGAGCGCCACAATCAGGACTGCATACGACCGAGGCACACAGGGCCAACACCCGGCATCATGGTGTGGGGAGCGATCTCCTACACTGGCCGTACACCACTCGTGATCGTCGAGGGGACACTGAATAGTGCACGGTACATCCAAACCGTCATCGAACCCATCGTTCTACCGTTCCTAGACCGGCAAGGGAACTTGCTGTTCCAACAGGACAATGCACGTCCGCATGTATCCCGTGCCACCCAACGTGCTCTAGAAGGTGTAAGTCAACTACCCTGGCCAGCAAGATGGCCAGCATGTTTGGGACTGGATGAAGCGTCGTCTCACGCGGTCTGCACGTCCAGCACGAACGCTGGTCCAACTGAGGCGCCAAGTGGAAATGGCATGGCAAGCCGTTCCACAGGACTACATCCAGCATCTCTACGATCGTCTACATGGGAGAATAGCAGCCTGCATTGCTGCGAAAGGTGGATATACACTGTACTAGTGCCTACATTGTGCATGCTCTGTTGCCTGTGTCTATGTGCCTGTGGTTCTGTCAGTGTGATCATGTGATGTATCTGACCCCAGGAATGTGTCAATAAAGTTTCCCCTTCCTGGGACAATGAATTCACGGTGTTCTTATTTCAATTTCCAGGAGTGTAGTTGAATGTCAGTGGCGTTGCAAGACTCCAGTGCGAGTCGTTTACGAGACATCTCATTTTCAACAGTTCCCACCAACGACACTCTTACAATACCTGTCGCAGCATTGACTCAAGAATAACACAATTGCATACATCAGTGATGTGGGTTCTGACCAGTGACGAGACATCACAGGTTGTGTTCAAAATGAGCACTGGCAGCGGCGATACACGGTTATAGTCTGTTAAGGAACGACAACTACACACGTGCTAGCATTTCAGCGATGTCCGAGCAGGCGGCAGTAATACGTCGTTGCGTATCGTCGGATGTAGATGGTGTGTCCTTGTAGACAGCGTGCTTCAGATTTTCCCAGAGAAAAAAAGTGTACAGGCGTCAAATCTGGGGAATGTGTCGGCCAAGGTACAGCTCCTCTGCGTCCAATACAACGATTTGGAAACAATTCGTGGAAACATGCTGTAGTACTCCGTGCACAATGGGCTGGACAGCCATCATGTTGCTACCACAGGTTCCTCTTAGTCTGCAGACGAACGTCTTCTAGCATTCGTGGAATATGGTCTGTTAGGACGCTGCGATACTTGTACGATTCAGTGCTCCGTTTATGAAAACGGGGCTATGAGCTAACAGTTCACCATGCCATATCATACGTTTACACTCCATAGACGCTGGCGTTCCATCTCATGAAGCCAACGCGTATTGTCAAAAGACCAATAGCGCGTATTTTGCTCGTTTACCTGGCTACAATTGTTCAATATGACCTCGCCATTAAACAAGTCACATGATACATTTACAGTATCCTGTGTTAATAGCCATGTACGAAGTTAACACGATTCTCATAATCGTTACCAAGAAGCTCTTGATGGAGAGACGTGTGACAAGGATGAAACCTATGACGATGGAGAATGGGTGGGGCACTTGCCTGAATAATGCCACTTCCTCGTGCAACTGAGCAGGAGCTAACGTTCAGATCAACTGCAGCGGCGACAGTAAAATTAATTTCTTCCTCTTCTCTCGTCACTAGTTTCCTTCTGATACATTGTCCAGGTGTTACACTACCATTTTCACGTAACTGGTTGAAGAAGTTCGTAAATAACTGTCGAGATGGTTGATGTCTGTTGGGATACCTTGCCGCATACACTTGCATTCTTCCTACACTCTACATACACCATTAGCATGTCGGTTTTTCTCCACTGGAAAATTTCATCGTCCACTCACATGAATTGCGTTGCTTGAGGACTTATTCCAGCGACAATGCGGGGTCGGCCTTGTTACACTACTGGCCATCAAAATTGCTACATCAAGAAGAAATGCAGATGAAAAACGGATTATTCATTGGACAAATATATTATACTCGAACTGACATGTGATTACATTTTCACGCAATTTCGGTGCATAGATCCCGAGAAATCAGTACCCAGAACAACCACCTCTGGCCGTAATAACGGCCTTGATACGCCTGGGCATTGAGTCAAACAGAGTGTGGATGGCGTGTACAGGTACGGCTGCCCATGCAGCTTCAACACGATACCACAGTTCAACAAGAGTAGTGACTGGCGTATTGTGACGAGCCAGTTGCTCGGCCACCATTGACGAGACGTTTTCAGTTGGTGAGAGATCTGGAGAATGTGCTGGCCAGGGCAGCAGTCGAACATTTTCTGTATCCAGAAAGACCCGTACAGGACCTGCAATATGCGGTCGTGTATTGTCCTCCTGAAATGTAGTGTCTCGCAGGGATCGAATGAAAGGTAGAGCCACGGGTCGTAACATATCTTAAATGTAGCATCCACTGTTCAAAGTGCCGTCAGTGCGAACAAGACGTGACCGAGACGGCACCCCATACCATCACGGCGGGTGATATACCAGTATGACGATGACGAATACACGCACCCAATGTGCGTTCATCGCGATGTCGCCAAACACGGATGCGACCATAATGATGCTGTAAACAGAACCTGGATTCATCCGAAAAAATGACGTTTTGCCATTCGTGCACCCAGGTTCGTAGTTGAGTACACCATCGCAGGTGCTCCTGTCTGTGATGCAGCGTCAAGGGTAACCGCAGCCATGGTCTCCGAGCTGACAGTCCATGTTGCTGCAAACGTCGTCGAACTGTTCGTGCAGATGGTTGTTGTCTTGCAAACGTCTCCATCTGTTGAGTCAGGGATCGAGACGTGGCTGCACGACCCCTACGGCCATTCGGATAAGATGCCTGTCATCTCGACTGCTAGTGATAGGAGACCGTTGGGATGCAGAACGGCGTTCCGTATTACCCTCCTGAACCCACCGCTTTCATATTCTGCTAACAGTCATTGGATCTCGACCAACGCGTTCAATCGCGGTATGCTACAACTCGACCTTTCTCAAAGTCGAAAGTGACTGCACGCATTTCTCCTCCTCACATGAGACAGCACAACAACGTTTCACTAGGCAACGCCGGTCAACTGCTGTTTGTGTATGAGAAATCGGTTGGAAACTTTCCTCATGTCAAGACGTTGTAGGTATCGCCACCGGCGCCAACCTTGTGTGAATGCTCTGAAAAGCTAATCATTTGCATATCACAGCATCTTCTTCCTGTCGGTTAAATTTCGCATCTGTAGCATGTCATTTTCGTAGTGTAGCAATTTTAATGGCCAGTAGTGTACTATTGGTTTGGCAGTGTTAGTTGCATAGAGTGGCCGGATGCTCTTCCTGCCACCACCCTGAACACCCCGGGATAGAAGTAGTGCACCCCAGCTGTCTGCGTCTAGTGCAAGCCATCCAGTAGTGTGAATGTGTGTCAAATGTCTGCGAGTCGTGTCACTGAAAGTGGGGACCAGCCCGGTATTCGCCTAGCGGGATGTGCAAAACCACCTCAAAACCACACCCAGGCATATTGGCCCTCCTCGTTAATCCGCCGGGCGGATTCGATCTGGGGTCATGCGCCTACCCGAGTCCAGGTAGCAGCGCGTTAGCGCTCCCGGCTACCCAGGCGGGTATGACCTACTGCTTAAACTGTCACACACTAATTGACTAACAAGTCGCAATGCACTCAAGGAACACACAAGCACATTGTAATTGAAAAGGCACGCAATGGAGGAAACATTCGTTAGTATTTGGCACATGGTCTGTGTTAGAAGCAGTTTTTCGCTTTGGCATTGCAAGTGCCCTTTGGCCTCTGACGATGTTTCTGGTACGCCTAGGATGGTTTGATCAAATATCACAGACGTTTTTGGTGGGCGGACACAGCTTCCCAAACTACGGCAAAGATGTTGGAATCATAGAGAAACGAAGAAAGGTAAGAAAGGCCTTTGTTCCGCAAGTTTTATACAATATTATTTAGTCAGTTAAAAATACGAACCCATTACATGTAATTCTAATGACGTATTTGATCTTAAAAATGTTACTTTAATATTTTTGTCAATGAAGACTATAAGATGTGAAAATGCAGGACAATCAAAGTGTCGCAAGCTCATCTATCTCAAACGTCTATTAAAAATTCTTATTCTGAAACAGAAGACTGTAAGAATGTAACTGTATTCAAAAGAAGAAAGACCATGACTTGTGTATACCGTGCCGTACTTCACCCGAAAGATCAGCTAAACATGGATACCTGTTGGCGATATTGCCACATCTTCTCCATCACAGGAACTTGAACAGTAATTTTCGCAACATCTGGTGTCAAGAATGGAGCTGTCTAAGAAACAGAACTCAACATTGTGAGATTTTTCCCTTGAATTTAATTTTGATACTCACCTATAAAAATTTGAAAGGTACAAGTAATGTGCTTCATTCTACTAGTTGAAACATTGCTGTTGTACCTCTGTATTTGTGTTATCACAAATAAAACATAGTGCCTCAGTATTAATGGCATCTGGAACAAACAGTTTCTTATTGACTCCAGTCATTTCCCTGATATAACACAAAAAGGTTCTTAATAAATTATTTATTTTATTATTTCTCCCTTTTATTCAGTGATGAGGTGATTGGCAAAATTCTGTGGCATCAGAATACTTCCACAGTGTTTTTTTTTTCTTTTTGATAGAAGTAAGTTATGTATAAGAACACATGCATTGTTTTATCATTCACCAAACAAATGTGAGCAATTGACAGTTCCACTCTTCAAATAACGTAGAAGTACTCAACTCTGGGATTATGGTATTATTTTGTGACAACAGCTTTTTATTGTCGAATGTTGAAATTCAGGTCAGCATTCAATGTACAGCCGTACTGTACTGTGTTCTTGAACGGATCTGCCATTAGCGGTGAAAGCTACGAGCATGTCCATTACACCTCAGCTGGTGACAAAGGCGTTTTGTTGTAGGGTGGAAAAACGTGTTTGTAGGTTGCTTGGGAACAGCGGATAACACTCAAGAGCTGACTAGCTGAAGGTACGTTGATATAAACAATTTATATGTGCTGTAAGTCGAATGTGTAGATAATTTTGTATAAGTGTTAAATTTCACTAACAAATCCTTCAGTGAATGGAAAGTGAAGAAAGATATTTGTGTAAAAAAGAGATTTACAGTAGAATAGCAGCAGAAACAAGTGTGCCAATTGGAATTGTAGAAATTAGGGACATTTGTGAATGGTTTAGCAAAAATGACAATAGTGAGATTGGAATCCATATGATTCACTTGTGAACAGCGATCGCTGAAGACAGACAAGGGAGAACAGAACAGCAATCGATCGAAAAATCCCTCGGCTTACAATATTACAGGAGATCTAGATTTCAACTAGTACATAGTCATCTTCAGTGCACACAACAACAGGTGATATTAGTCGAAAGTGTCATGTAATAAACAATATTGGTTGGTGTAGAGCATATAGGAGTCTAACATGAACTCATAGTTCATGTTAGACATAGTGACACTTTGGACTAACGGCATCCGTCGTTATACGCACTGAAGATGACTATGTAATAGTTGAAATCTACATTTACCGTAAAAAAAAGCCGATGGATTTCACGGTCGATTGTTGTTATCTCCATTGTCTAAAAAGGACACTGTTTTATTTAGCAGTATAACTTTGTTTCTTAATCTGAAATGCAGTTGCTCGGAAATGTATCATGACTTTGTTTTCTCTGGTACCACTCAACTTATAAGTAAGTGTCTAACAGTTTGTACTACGTATTTACCTCGCTTACAGGATTTTGTTTTTCAGTGCAAGAGTTGTGATCTTTTTTCTTCTTAGGTTCCCCAGAACTGATAAATAAATGAGTGATAAAAGCTTTGTTTCATTACCTTGCTTCTACATCTGCATCTGCATGTATACTCCGCAAGCCATCTTGCGATTTGCTATTCCTGCTCAGTGCAGTTTACTTTTTTTACTCTTATTTTGTTCTAATGAGAATAGGCCTGTAATTATTATGAATTTAAGAAAATTAGAAAAATAAATCTTACCAAATTGTCAGACTTTCTAACAAAGGTTTTTCTATGTTTAAAGAAAATCAAACTCAGAAAATACGACAAATTTCTAACAAAGTGATAACTGTCTGTCATAAAGGAACACCACGTCACCCCATCGTTGTGACAGATGAATGTATTACAAGGGGACCATCATAATATTTATTTCGGATTTTGGTAAATTTTGTATGCGCTCTAGACAGACCCGTCCCGAACACCAGGTTAAGGGTTTTTTATGCGACGGTCATTAGTTTCCGATAAAATCGATGAAGTTTTACGCATACCTCGTATATCCGTAACGTTAGTCATGTTCGAAAGAAGCGATCGTAGTGCTACAGCTAAAGTTCGCAGATAGCATGCTGGTGGTTCGCACTCACAGCCTTCCTGTGTACTTTCTTCTTAACTTCATCATAGAGAGTATCATTAAATAGGACACACAGTGGAAAATTATTCAAAAACAGTCATTTTCTCCACAGTAATTTTTCTATTAAATCAGTTCTTACAGTTCTCTTTCTACAAATGTGTAGTTCGTACATAAAATTCTGAATATTTGGACATCTGTAAGAGTGCGCTATGACGAACAAAATACTACCAGTTTCGGAAGTATTTCAGGTACTGATGAAAGTCTGATCCCTTATTTTGAGCTCTATTATATAATTAATACCTATCAAACAACCTGCCAGTACCAATCGACGTACAAGAGATCCTTTGCGGAAAAGGAGCGAAAACCGTCTCTGACCGGGAAAATGATCTGAACAAGCTTAGCCATTCATTCACACCTCGGTACATTATAACTGCACCAGGAAAAATATTCTTTTAGGTTTTCTTATGTTTGCAAGAACCGTCAGGGAAATATGGATGGATTGACGATTGGATTAATTAACTGAAAAATATAATTTTGACCTGTACAAAATCAGCCAAATTCACTAAAGTGTTGTACAAAGACTTTTTAAAAGATGTAGTTCTATCGTATGCGGGACAAGGAAAACCTATTTACGTCATTGATTCGTGGGGAGGATAGACTGACCAGACACTTGACGATCAGATCTTTGTAGACGGAAAAAACCACGCACTTGTAGACTAAAAATTATCCATGTAAGAGTTATGCGCCCATTTTTACGTAATTTGAGAGTATCAGTGCTGCAAACCACGCTGCAAAAAATATATGGAAGTCACAGGCTGTATGGTCACTGCTTTCTTTAATTACGTGTTTTGATTTATATGTCATCGTCACATTAATCAGGGTCTGGGTGAACATGTCATACATATGTATAGAGCCATCTAACTTATTCATAAGGCAATACGAGACTCTTGTTGCGTTATGGATGAGTTAGAACAATCTGTCTGAATTCATACGAACCATGTTTTCCGTTATCACTTCAGAAAAACTCGTAGCCATACAAGGTAACAGCTGTCATTAAATGTGTATGGTGCTCTACTAATTTGTGTGTTTGGCTGCTGCTGCAATAAATAGCATCCGGAACTGTTTCAGCACAGCAAGTGATAGAGAGTAAGTGGTTTCTGTAATTTATTCTTCAGCAAACAGAATAAACATCTGAAGAAAGTTTCTTATAATGTTTGATTCACTAACAAAATCACTACAGCGAAAACGAGTATTTCTGAACAATTTTGAGTGACATATTCTATTTATTAGTAGTCAGTAAGATGAATATTTAAAAAGAGGTACACGGGTGGGCATTGAACCCATACCGCCAGCATGATGTCAGAGCACTTTGGCTGTTACGCTACGCTTATTGTTCGAAGCTACTAACTAAAGTTACAGTTAGAAGCGGTTTGCATAAAACACCAACATCAATTTTCTATAAACTAGGGGCCATTTCATGAAAAGCCACTAGCCACGTACTGGGATAGGTTCCTGTATTACCTAAATATCTTTCATTAAAATTTGTGATTCACAGATCTGATGGTCTCTCTGTTAGATTTCATATTAGAATGCTGTCTTGAGCTACAACTACATTTATACTCCAAAAGCCACCCAATAGTGTGTGGCGTAGGGCACTTTACGTGCCACTGTCATCACCTCCCTTTCCTGTTCCAGTTGCGTATGGTTCGTGGGAAGAACGACTGCCGGAAAGCCTCCGTGCGCGCTCGAATCTCTCTAATTTTACATTCGTGATCTCCTCGGGAGGTATAAGTAGGGGGAAGCAATATATTCGATACCTCATCCAGAAACGCACCCTCTCGAAACCTGGACAGCAAGCTACACAGCGATGCAGAGCGCCTCTCTTGCAGAGTCTGCCACTTGAGTTTGCTAAACATCTCCGTAACGCTATCACTCTTACCAAATAACCCTGTGACGAAACGCGTTGCTCTTCTTTGGATCGTCTCTATCTCCTCTGTCAACCCGACCTGGTACGGATCCCACACTGATGAGCAACACTCAAGTATAGGTCGAACGAGTGTTCTGTAAGCCATCTCCTTTGTTGATGGACTACATTTTCTAAGGACTCTCCCAATGAATCTCAACCTGGCACCCGCCTTACCAACAATTAATTTTATATGATCATTCCACTTCAAATCGTTCCGTACGCATATTCCCAGATATTTTACAGAAGTAACTGCTACCAGTGTTTGTTCCGGTATCATATAATCATACAATAAAGGATCCTTCTTTCTATGAATTCGCAATACATTACATTTGTCTATGTTAAAGGTCAGTTGCCACTCCCTGCACCAAGTGCCTATCAGCTGCAGATCTTCCTGCATTTCGCTGCAATTTTCTAATGGTGCAACTTCTCTGTATACTACAGCATCATCCGCGAAAAGCCGCGTGGAACTTCCGACACTATCTACTAGGTCATTTATATATATTGTGAAAATCAATGGTCCCATAACACTCCCCTGTGGCACGCCAGAGGTTACTTTAACGTCTGTAGACGTCTCTCCATTGAGAACAACATGCTGTGTTCTGTTTGCTAAAAACACTTCAATCCAGCCACACAGCTGGTCTGATATTCCGCAGGCTCTTACTTTATCAGGCGACAGTGCGGATCTGTATCGAAGGCCTTCCGGAAGTCAAGGAAAATGGCATCTACCTGAGAGCCTGTATCAGGCTGTGGGGAAACTGGTGACAATTGATATGCCGTATTCCGAATCCATCCATGCACATAAACACTTCATTTCTAGCAAAATTAAAGGATACATGTAATAAAATTCAGTATATGTGGGAAGTAAATATAGCAGTACATATAACATGTGTTACAAGAAGTGCTAAGAGTTCCACAAAGTTGCTCACTTTGATGGTGAGGAGGAGGGGGGATTAGTTTTTAATGTCCTGTCGGCAATAAGGGCTTTAGAGACGGCGCACAAGGTCGGATTAGGAAAGGATGGGGAAGAAAATCACCTGTGCCCTTTCAAAGGAACCATCCTGCCCTTTGTCTGCAGTGATTTCGTGAAATCATAATCAGGATGGCTGGAGGTGCGATTGAATTCTCATCCTCCTCGTAGCAAGTCCAGTGTGCTAACCACTGCGCCACCTCACTCAGCCTCTTTTATGGTATATTCTGAGGCTAAAATTGTGGGACATTATTAACTGAACGAATCTAGTGACAGTATCAAGAAGAGGAAGACCGCCATTTTTTAAGGTCAGATTTTGGGCAAGTTTTCGGCACGGTGTTGGTGGATACGAGAGGAAATCCGTGGGTGCCGACTGCGCTGGCGATGTTAGCGGGCAGGCGGAGCTGGCGAAGCCGCGGCCGCACGTGGCCGGAATGGCTAGCGGGTCCGCCTCGCCTTCCGGCTGCTGCTTGCCTTCCTACCGCCGCTGCTGTGGCTTAGTTTTCCGGCCGGGCCGCTAGCAATCAGGCGCCGGCCGAGCCGTGCTTCGCAGCATGCATACATGCAGGCGCGGCCCGCGCGGCAGTGGCCATGTAAATTCCGGCCGTGATGGCTGCGCCGATTGCGATTTCGCTGCACGGCACAGATAGGGCGGGGCCCGCCCTGCTACGCGCAGCACATCCCAATTTCCCGCGCGGCCACTACCTGCGAGCGAGCAGCCGACCAACCCTCAGTTTATGCAACCCTTAACGGCCTCCCCGGGATGGTGGTTACTCGCAGACTGCCAGCGACGAGCTCCGCCGACCAGAATACGGAAATCCTGACGACTCCTTCAGACCGTAACACAGAGGTTCAATTTCCATCAGTCATTCGAATATCAGCGCCTGCATCCCTCCACATACACACACACGCACGCACGCGCGCACACACACATATACACACACACGCACACACATAGATTTACATTGATTCGTGAGCAAATATCACCAGCAGAGTACAAAGACACTGCTATATAAACAAACATTACTATTTGATTTTTTTTGTCTAGTCAGCCTTTAAGTCAGCAAACGACTTTAACCTTTTTTGAATCCTGTAACTCACACACACACACACACACACACACACACACACACACACACACACACACACACATAGATTTACATTGATTCGTGAGCAAATATCACCAGCAGAGTACAAAGACACTGCTATATAAACAAACATTACTATTTGATTTTTTTTTGTCTGGTCAGCGTTTAAGTCAGCAAACGGCATTAACCTTTTTTGAATCCTGTAACTCACACACACACACACACACACACACACACACACACATACACACGTAGATTTACACTGATTCGTGAGCAAATAACACCAGCAGACTACAAAGACACTGCTATATAAACAAACATTACTATTTGATTTTTTTGTCTGGTCAGCGTTTAAGTCAGCAAACGACATTAACCTTTTTTGAATTCCGTAACTCACACACACACACACACACACACACATATAGATTTACATTGATTCGTGAGCAAGTATCACCAGCAGAGTACAAAGACACTACTATATAGACTAAAATTACTCTTTGATATTTTGTCTGATCAGCGCTTATGTCAGCAAATGACATTAATATTTTTAGAATCCTGTAACTCAATCGGTAAAAAGTGAACCCTTTTAGTATCACCTTATTTTCCGTCTCTCCGAGTAAAAGTCCCTTCTCTCAGCGGTTGTTTACACGTATTAAGTTGAAATTTATGTCACATACTAGGGTCTATGATATCTTATCGGTGTAAAAGATTGAAGAGTATATGTCAATGCAATCAAAACATACTGCCTTTACGTAACGTATTTTGATACTCCCAGACTCACTCATCGAAACATATAGGGTACATGCGGTTGACCTAAAATCATAAAATTTGGCAAAAAAAATAATGTTTCACAATATCAACAAAGGAAAAAATTCGAAAATTGTTAATTTGTACACGTATTAAGTTGAAATTTATGTCACATACTAAGGTTATGATATCTTATCAATGTACAAAATTGAGGAGTCTAAGTCAATGCAATCAAAATATACGGCCTTTATGTAACGTATTTTGATGCTCCTAGACTCAGTCATCGAAACATATAGGGTACTTGCCGTTGACCTAAAAATCATAAAATTTGGCGCAGTTTGAGCAAAATTTTAATGTGAGGAAGCCAGGATATAAACATTTTCGAGCACCTACAGTTACGCTATTGCAATACACGTCTTCGCCTCGTCGACTGCGATCAGTTGGGTTTCCAGGACTTTTATTTCCCCTTCGAAAATTTTTCGGTTACAATGTTTGTCTCCATTTTCATATCATATGCGGTGATGAGTCTAACGTTAGCACGTTATCTTTTACTGGAACCTTTTTGTTGTTAATAGAAAACTCTCTGTCATATTAATAAAATGAAGTCTACTTTATAACGGATAAAGCTGTCCCTAAGCCGAATATTGGTTTGAACACCAGAATGCCTTACTGCTCATGGTCCTATTGCAAGTGGACTGATCCCTGACAAATTATGGTTTGTACTCTGAGGATCATCCACCGAGCCACCAAGCCTTCACTAAACGTAGTCGAAGAGTTGGGCTAACAGTTTTCAGTCTCTGATAGTACCTTATCGGTAATTAACTTTTTAATATCTAAACATCACACACCTGTTTCTGAGACTGGCGCTACGTTTTTCGCAACAAGCAAGTGCTATGGAAGAATAGTGTTTCTAAATGCGCCAATTTTTAAGAAGAGACTAAGGGAAGTCTCTGTATTCAAGACACAAAACTCCAGAGCGTAGAACCTGGAAAGATCGAAGCACATCATGCTTTAATTAAATCAGTTCTACTTAATTTAGTACCCTTAAAATATCCAGAAGACGGTCTGGTCTAAAAAACAGTCAGGAGAGTGTTCGCACATATCTCCAATAATTTGAGGAGAAAGAAAGAGATATTCGCTCATGAAAATGCACTGATCGGACGTATGAGCGACATGCTGCACCAAGCTCACATATGGCGTAAAAATCTTAACGAATACCTACCAGGATAACCTACTTTCCGTTTTCTGAATAAAAGTCTTATTTTCGTATCAGATTCATTATATGAGGGTGAAAAGAGTAGTAGTTTTAAGAAAGTTTATTGTCTATTTTATCGAAGCCAAAATATGGCCTTCGTCACTAGTATACAATGTGAATCTAATGACAAACCATTAAAACCTGAATTGGCCACGCATTAGAGTTTGTATGACTAAAAGTAAACATTCGCAGAATTTAATTATTGCTGTTTCACTTGATCACATTTCGGTTCCTCTTGCCCAACTGTTTGCCATTAACGCAAAAGGCTTCCACCGTTATAGAAATAGATTATTACGCAATTCTACACACAAAAAATTGTTCTTGCAAAGTTTAAGACACGAAATTACTTCCTCGAATACTCATGAAAATAATTGCTTCCATAGTAGTTCACAAATTTTATTACTAAGTGGTTACAACTATCACGTTATTCATCGCTAGGTTCTCGGTGACATTAGACGCCAAAGCCAGTCAAAACCTCCAACGTGACTCCAGCACTACTCTCCAGACGAGCGAAAAATACCATTGAACCAGCCGACAATCGCAGCGCTGGCTCAGATACGTCAACACTGAGAGCTCCAGTTATCCAAAGCGGGGCTCTTATAAAACCTGTCGACACTTCCATTTGTTGTGAACGTTTCGTGTTGCATCAATTTATAGATTTCATTTAACGTAACACAGATAACATGATAATATAATCCCTGATGCGAACTCAAACCTACAGATCACATCCGAAGAGAAAATATCTCAGGAATCATTCCAGATTATGTACCAAACCTGCCAGAAAATACCAAGACATAGGTATTGTTCTCGACTTTCCTGTTTACTTGTTACTTAAGTCCCACATGTAGTCAAAATTTCGTAAATGTAGCCGTAGTGCAAGTAAAATCTGGAAATCTGTGGTAAGGTCTTACGGAACCAAACTGCTGAGGTCATCGGTCATCGGTCCCTGAGCTTACGTGCCACTTAACCTGGCTTAAACTAACTTTCGCTAAGGACGACACACACATCCATGCCCGAGGGACGACTCGAAACCTCCGACGGGGGGAGCCGCGCGGACCGTGCAAGACGCTTAAGACCGCACGGCTACCGTAGTGAAACTATCTTGTGTTTTGGAAGCACCAGTTCATCATAAATTCGTAAGAAATCCTGTCAACTGCAGTCGTCGAGATTATCAGAAGTTTACCGAGAAAAGGTAAAAGAAGGGTCCAGAAGGAGATTTTCACTCTGCAGCGAAGTGTGCGCTGATATGAAACTTCCTGGCAGATTAAAACTGTGTACCGGACCGAGACTCGAACTTGGGTTCTTTGCCTTTCGCGGGCAAGTGCTCTACCATCTGAGCTACCCAAGCACGTCTCAGGCCCCATCCTCACAGTTTTACTTCTGCCAGTATCTCGTCTCCTACCTTCCAAACTTCACAGAAGAGCTTCCCCGAGGCAGGATTCGAACCTGCGACCGTAGCGATCGCGCAGTTCCAGACTGTAGCGCCTAGAACCGCTCGGGCAGTCCGGCCGGCCAGCTAGATAAGGAAATGAGATATTAATAGTGGCAGATGAATTTTGGTATGTTATAATGGTTGCCTAGTCGCAGATATTGCTATAATCGCACTATTTCACTCCCATTTACGGAGCTTGTTAGCTCTTGATGTTAGGTTGGCGCCATTAAAACGCATTGTGGTAATCGCTGCTGCTTGCTGGATCGCTGCTATGTCTCGATGCTAATGCTGGCTCTAAATCTGGTTGTCTAGGGGTAAAAAGATGAGGTCCCGTGTTTTTGATGTGCTTTTGATGATAAATAATGAACGAAACCAACAAATATTTAAACTTCAAATATTTATTACTCTGGTGGCCATTTTAATTCCACTGTCCACCAAAGACAATGACACAACACAAAGTAGCACTTCTTTTACATGTTCTTTGCAATGTTTATCCACCTCGAACACTAACACGCATACACTTTACCAAAGTGACATTCAGATTCCGCTCCCGACCCATCTTGCTGCTTGTACTGATAACCTTGTCAAAGAACTACGCAAAAAGAGATATAGTTTATAAGTCACATGTACATCTGTTATCGTAATTTGTGCAGAAAAGTTCTTAATTTATATCGGGTGACATAATTTAACAGGTTATTAAAATGACAGACAGATTTGTTGACTTGACAGAATAATTCTTTGTTACAAAAAGGCCGTTGTTTAGAAGTTTGTCAATTGACTTCTCTAATTTGCATAAATAAGTAAATAACATGAATTATTAAGAATTACATTGGTTTTCGTCTAAAATAGGAGTGTTTACGTGAATACTGAGTGAAAACGGTCCTAGTGAATAAATAGGTTTCACTGGGTGATTTTTATTTAAAGAAATCCAAAATACGTAAGTTGGCCGCTATTTTTCGTACTTCATATTAATTATTTAAGATGAACTTAGTGTTTTTACATGATGACATTTGCTGTATCAGTGATCAAGTGATATTAACTTTTGTGTGGGTCAGTTACTTTGTTTATGGAGACATGTTATGCAATCATTGTTAACATACACAATAACTTTTCTATAATCATAAATAATCGTTAAACTGGTTGATTTGGAAGGTATCGCATACTTCAGTAAAGTAAAGCCTTTAATAGGTTCCGTTACAATGTGAGCAGCAAAAAGTAGAGAGTATAAGAAACGCAGACTTACTATCGTAAGAAAAGAATTTCTGAAAAACAGAAATATGTTAATACCTAATAGAAAGTATTAGGAAGTCTGTTACGAAGGTACTTGTCAGGACTGAAGGCTTGTGCAGAAGTGAAAGTGGGACTATGAATCGTCCAGGAAAGAAGAGGACAGAAGATTTGAATGGCGGTGATACAGAGTGATGTTAAGGTTTGTATGAGTAGATTGAAGAATTAATGAAGAGATTCTGAATCGAATTGAGGAAGAAAGAAGTTTAAGGGAAAACTCGACTAAAGAAAGGGATCGGTTGACAAGACACGTCCTGAGGCACCAAAGAATCATCACTTCGCTAATGTAGGGGAATGTGGAAGGAGGAGGTGGTAAAAATCGTAGAGGGACCCGAAGAGGTGACTATACCAAGTAGCTCCAAATTGATGTGGACGAAGACAGTTGCACAGGATAGACCAGAGTGGAGAACTGAATCAAACAGGTTTTCGAACTGAAGACCACAACGACAATAGCAGCAACAATAACGGCGCCGAACATTTAGTAACACTGAAAGGTTCTCTATTAACTTCTATGTCGACGGGACGTTAATCTCTTTCGCTCTCTCTTTTGTTCCTGTCTCTCTTTCTTTTCACGACGTTTGTCGCTGTTGTCCAAGACATGTAGACACTGGGGAGTGCCACTGTCCTCTGCGCTGAGTGCGGTGTCCACGTCAGTTGGACGGAGGGCCGGATGCGCCGGCGACCACCCCTCATGCTAGACCCCCACCCCCACCTTCCCCCACCACCACGGCAGACTTTCCAGTGGCGGCGACGGCATCAGCCAATTACGGGCTGTCGGGCGTCAATGCGGGAATTACGACGCCAATATCGGTATCGCAATTTTGAGCGACGAAGTGCGTGTGTGTGTGCGAGCGAGAGCCGGGAATTAAAAACAAGTAAAAAAAAGGGTTATATCCACCTCCTCGCCCCCAAATACACACGTAAAAAAAGCAAGTGTGAACACGCGTGTACGGACATTATGAATGCATGTGATGCGTGCCAATAATCCTCTTACGAAAGCTGCGCCCGCTTTTTTTGGCATTTTTTTTTTACGCGGCTGGCCATAAAACACGCGCTCACAAAAACGCCAGCGGAGGACCGGAATTTATTTATTAGCCGTCAGCGACGCTCGCGCGAGCAATCCATCACGGCAGTGCCGTCTCGACGGCCGCCGACGCCACAGCGGCGCCGGCAGTGGTCACGATTTGCGGAGAGGGGGGGGGGGGGGGGGGGCGTCCGGCGCCGGTCGCACCACTGTGCCAACACGCCTGCCTAAAACGCCTGTCTAGTCAGGCGAGCCATCTACTGGCTCGCTGTGGACCTAACTCGATCGTTCGAAATCTCTATGTGCGATGCTGTTACGACATACGGTTAACCCTGCAAGTGTACACCAGCGTCAGTATCTCTTACCTTGCTTGTGCCACAGCTCATACACAGCCCACTGCCACCAATGTAAACACAATATTGAGTGATACCTAGTAGAGGATGGACTTTCAAAGTCATTTAATTAATTTGATTGAAATAGAAATTAAAACTTCCGGGCTAAGAGGCCGTGGTCCAATAGTAGAAATACTTCTCCCGGAAGTTTTAATTACTGAAGACGGCGGCCGTGAAAGCCTACACGCTATGATTGATTGAAATAGTTTCTTAACTGCAAAAAGGTGGGAATTTAAGGAGATGGGGCCTGGATAAACTGACTAAACCAGAGGTTGTACAGCGTTTCAGAGACAGCATAAGGGAACAAATGACAGGAATGGGGGAAAGAAATACAGTAGAAGATGAATGGGTAGCTTTGAGGGATGAAGTAGTGAAGGCAGCAGAGGATCAAGTAAGTAAAAAGACGAGAGCTAGTAGAAATCCTTGGGCAACAGAAGAAATATTGAGTTTAATTGATGAAAGGAGAAAATATCAAAATGCAGTAAATGAAGCAGGCAGAAAGGAATACAAACGTCTCAAAAATGAGATCGACAGGAAGCGCAAAATGGCTAAGCAGGGATGGCTAGAGCACAAATGTAAGGGTGTAGAGGCTTATCTCACAAGGGGTAAGATGGGTACTGCCTATAGGAAAATTAAGGAGACCTTTGGAGGAAAGAGAACCACTTGTATGAATATCAAGAGCTCAGATGGAAACCCAGTTCTAAGCAAAGAAGGGAAAGCAGAAAGTTGGAAGGAATATATAGAGGGTCTATACAAGGGCGACGTACTTGAGGACAATATTATGGAAATGGAAGAGGATGTAGATGAAGATGAAATTGGGAGATACGGTACTGCGTGAAGAGTTTGACAGAGCACTGAAAGACCTGAGTCGAAACAAGGCCTCGGGCGTAGACAACATTCCATTAGAACTACTGACAGCCTTGGGAGAGCCAGTCCTGACAAAACTCTACCGTCTGGTAAGCAAGATGTATGAGACAGGCGAAATACCCTTAGACTTCAAGAAGAATATAATAATTCCAATCACAAAGAAAGCAGGTGTTGACAGATGCGAAAATTATCGAACTATCAGTTTAATAAGGCACGGCTGCAAAATATTAACGTGAATTCTTTACAGACGAATGGAAAAACTATTAGAAACCGACCTCGGGGAAGATCAGTTTAGATTCCGTAGAAATATTGGAATACGCGAGGCAATATTGACCCAACGACTTATCTTAGAAGCTAGATTAAGGAAACGTAAACCTACGTTTCTAACACTTGTAGACTTAGAGAAAGCTTTTGACAATGTTGACTGGAATAGTCTCTTTCAAATTCTGAAGGTGGCTAGGGTCAAATACAGGGACCGAAAGGCTATTTACAATTTGTACAGAAACCAGATTGCAGTTACAAGAGTCGAGGGACACGAAAGGGAAGCAGTGGTTGGGAAGGGAGTGAGACAGGGTTGTAGCCCCTCCCCTATGTTATTCAATCTGTATATTGAGCAAGCAGTGAAGGAAACAAAAGAAAAATTTGGAGTAGGTATTAAAATCCATGGAGAAGAAATAAAAACTTTGAGGTTCGCCGATGACATTGTAGTTCTGTCAGAGACAGCAAAGGACTTGGAAGAACAGTTGAACGGAATGGATAGTGTCTTGAAAGGAGGATATAAGATGAACATCAACAAAAGCAAAACGAAGATAATGGGATGTAGTCGAATTAAGTTGCGTAATGCTGAGGGAATTAGATTAGGAATGGAGACACTTAAAGTAGTAAAGGAGTTTTGCTGTTTGGGGAACAAAATAACTGATGATGGTCGAAGTAGAGAGGATATAAAATGTAGACTGGCAATGGCAAGGAAGGCGTTTCTGAAGAACAGAAATTTGTTAACATCGAGTATAGATTTAAGCGTCAGGAAGTCGTTTCTAAAGTATTTGTATGGAGTGTAGCCATGTATGGAAATGAAACATGGATGATAAATAGTTTGGACAAGAAGAGAATAGAAGCTTTTGAAATGTGGTGCTTCAGAAGAATGCCGAAGATTAGATTGGTAGATCACATAACTAATGAGGAGGTATTGAATAGGATTGGGGAGAAGAGAAGTTTGTGGCACAACTTGGCTAGAAGAAGGGATCGGTTGGTAGGACATGTTCTGAGGCATCAAGGGATCACCAATTTAGTATTGGAGGGCAGCTTGGAGAGTAAAAATCGTAGAGGGAGACCAAGAGATGAATACACTAAGCAGATTCAGAAGGATATAGGTTGCAGTAGTTACTGGGAGATGAAGAAGCTTGCACAGGATAGAGTAGCATGGAGAGCTGCATCAAACCAGTCTCAGGACTGAAGACCATAACAACAACAACAACACATGTAGAAATGACATTTTGATAACGTAAGATGCAGTACGGGAAGCATTGTCGGATGCACTCAATCGTGAAAGAGACGTAAGTGACTCTTCCGACGAAAGTGATTCAGAAACTGATGATCCTGCAGCATGTATGGACAGTGGCGGAAGTGATCAGTCTCATGAATCTTCAGGAGTCGATGAAGAAACTGCAGTCATCCATGGTAAGAAAAATCATTGCTGGGACACACCTGTTCGGAGTAGACGAGGCCTTCCAGCTCCCGATAACACTGTAGTCCATATTCCAAAAGCACGGAAATAATGGATGAATCGATTTATGAATTATTCAGAACATTTCAAAATAATTGTTTAATATGTGCATGTGATTAAATAAATAGCATATTCATCTAATCAAACTGCACACAAAATCTAAGAAACTGGTTCACCTTTAAGTTTCATCATTGAAAAGCTTCCATGACTGTTTTTACTTTGTCTCGAATTTGGTTTGTATTAACAATAACACTGATTTAAAAACTAGATAGCAAAGGTGAAACAAAATCCGTTTAGTATTTGAAAGTTCAATTTCATTGGAAAAAATTATACACCGAAGCGCCAAAGAAACTGGTATAAGCATGCGTACTCAAAGACAGGGACATGTAAACAGGCAGAGCACGGCGCTGCGGTCGGAAACGCCTATATAAAACAAGTATCTTGCGGAGTTGTTAGATCGATTAGTGCTGCTACAGTGGCAGGTTATGAAGATTCAAGTGAATTTGAACGTGGTGTTATAGTCGACGCAAGAGCGATGGGGCACACCATCTCCGAGGTAGCACAGAAGTGGGGATTTTCCCGTACGACTTTTCCACGAGTGCATCGGCAGTATCAGGAATCCCATAAAACATCAAGTCTCCGACATCGCTCCGGCTGGAAAACATCATGCAAGAACGAGACCCGTAAAGAGAATCGTTCACCGTGGCAGAAGAGCAAACCCTCCGCGAATTGCTGCAGATTTCAATGCTGGGCCATCAACAAGTGTCTGCGTACGAACCATTCAACGAAACTTCATAGATACGGCCTTTCGGAGGTGAAGGCCCCCTCGTGTACCCTTGAGGAGTGCACGACACACAGCTTTACGCCTCGCCTCGGCCAGTCAACACCATCATTGGGCTGTTGATGGCTGGAAACATGTTGCCTGGTCGGTCGAGTTCCTTTCAAACTGCACAGAGCGGATGGACATGTACGTGTGTGAAGACAAGCTCATGAGTCCATGGACACCGCATGTCAGCAGGGGACTGTTAAAGCTGGCGAAGGCTCTGTAATGGTATGGGGTGTGTGCAGTTGGAGTGATACGGGACCCATGATACGTCTAGATACGACTCGGACAGGTAACATGTACGGAATCATCCTGTCTGATCACCTGCATCCTTTCATGTCCATTGTGCATTCCGACGGACTTGAGCAATTTCAGCACTACAATGCTACACCACACACGACCAGAATTCCTACAGAGTGGCTCCAGGATCACTATCCTAAGTTTAAACACTTCCGCTGGGCACCAAACTCACCAGGCATGAACATTATTGTGCATATCTGGGATGCCTTGCAACGTGTTCTGCAAAAGAGATTTCCACCCCACCCCCCCTTTCCCTCGTACTCTTACGGATTTAGGAATAGCCCTGCAGGATTCACGGTGGCAGTTCCCTCCAGCTGTACTTCAGACATTAGTCGAGTCCACGCCACGTCGTGTAGCGGCACTTCCGCGTGCTCGCGGTCGGCCTTGCACGATGTTAGGCAGGTGTACCAGTTTGTTAGGGTCTTCAGTGTATATCCGGGCAATATCTCCAGAAAATAATTGAGGGTCTCTGTGTCCCCGGTGTAAAGTTCACGTGTCAGTTTCAGAGGTCTGCTGGGTCATCGCATTTCGAGCCAGAAAATCCGTCTTGCAAGTGATTTTGGACTTGGCGGTAACGCAGTCACTACATATTTCGTTCCGGCCGCGGTGGTCTCGCGGTTCTAGGCGTGCAGTCCGGAACCGTGCGACTGCTACGGTCGCAGGTTCGAATCCTGCCTCGGGCATGGATGTGTGTGATGTCCTTAGGTTTAAGTAGTTCTAAGTTCTAGGGGACTTATGACCACAGCAGTTGAGTCCCATAGTGCTCAGAGCCATTTGAACCATTTGAACATATTTCGTGTGACAACAGTTGGCCACACACTAGCGGATTTCCACGACGGGCTAGAACCGCGGGCCAGCTCTGGGGATATTTTTGACCGCATCGGCCCGTTAGTTACCAACTAACGTGCAGGCCTCGTCCGTCGGATCTGGTGTCACAGATATGCCCGGAGGTCGTGTCTCTCTGCGTGTGGTGTGAATCGGCAGACCCGGGACTGCAGTACGTGCTCGACAGTCCACAGTCTGTAGGCGATGGATTTCGGAAGTTGCGACTGTCTCTGGGTTGATTGGGTTGATTTTGGGGGAAGAGACCAAACTGTGAGGTCATCGGTCTCATCAGATTACGGAAGGATGGGGATGGAAGTCGGCCGTGCCCCTTCAAAGGAACCATCCCGGCATTTGCCTGAAGCGATTTAGGGAAATCACGGAAAACCTAAATCAGGATGGCCGGACGTGGGATTGAGCCGTCGTCCTCCCGAATGCGAGTCCGACTGTCTCTCGCCGCAGGTACTTTGTATAGTACGACGTTTCTAAGACATTATAGGTTGTAGTAGATTTTATAATTTTGAAATTCCAATGGAATATTATCGATAAGGTGTTGTTGTGAACGATGGCAGGAAGAAAAAACAAATGGTTCAAATGGTTCTGAGCACTATGGGACTCAACTGCTGTGGTCATCAGTCCCCTAGAACTTGGAACTACCTAAACCTTACTAACCTAAGGACATCACACACACCCATGCCCGAGGCAGGATTCGAACCTGCGACCGTAGCAGCAGCGCGGCTCCGGACTGGAGCGCCTAGAACCGCACGGCCACCACGGGCGGCCAGGAAGAAAACTGCGGCTTTCGCTGGTGACTTGTGCGCCATTAAATCGCTTATTTCTCAACAGTAAAGGCTCATAAACTATACAGCTAGATTGCTGGAAGTGAGTATTCCACACATATGGATCTGGTTCAGAATCTCGGGCATTCCTCTGAGAATCGGTAAGGTACGGTATGCGAGGAAGGTAGCGCTCTTGATCCGTTCGAGTGTACAGTTATTGTTATTTGTGCAAAATGATGGACACAGTACAGTTATGGGTAGTAGAATAATGAACGTAGTAGAAGCAAATATTTATTGACACTCACTATAGCGTTGGTTCATAAAATCAATCCAGTCTTTTAACGCTTCATTCAATAGGCCTGCACCTTTCTGAGCTCTTTTCTGAAATTATTGATACTGTTTTTAAATCTGTCTTTGCAACTACAAGAAAATGCATACAGCAAATATGTCTTTTTCTTACTCTAGTAAAACATCATCAGTATTCCGTAATGGAACATATTTACGACTTTGCTTACTTTCTAGACACAAAAGCAGTTTGTTACGAAAGGTGTCCATTTTACTTACAATATTTCATCTTCGATTTTGGGCCACGTTATGAAACGCCATCTGCTTGTACTTTTTTTTTAGGTATTTTCTCGTTTGGCACTGCTGTTTCAGCTGGATGTAAGTTGCAGATGGATCTACTGCAGGCGCTCTAATAAGTATCCGAGTAGTAGAAACACGGGCCGGCCGCGGTGGCCGAGCGGTCCTAGGCGCTTCAGTCCGGAACCGAGCGACTGCTACTGTCGCAGGTTCGAATCCTGCCTCGGGTATGGATGTGTGTGATGTCCTTAGGTTAGTTCTAAGTTCTAGGGGACTGATGACCTCAGATGTTAGATCCCATAGTGCTCAGAGCCATTTGAGCCATTTTTGAGCAGATACACGGCCAATCGTAAACTTAGGACTGTTGTTTCAGGTGGATATGAGTCGCGGTTGGCTCCATTGGAGTCACTGTAATAAACATCGAAGTAGCGGATAGACCGATAATCGTAAACATACGACTGTTGTTTTGGCCAGATATGAGTTGTGGATGGATCCAGTGTAGGCGCTGTAATAAACATCCGAGTAGTGGATACACAGCTAACTGTAAACATACGACTGTTGTTTCAGGCAGTTATGAATTGCGGATGTATCCACTGAAGGCGTGTACTAAACATCCGAGTAGGGGATACATGGCTAATCGTAAACATATGACTGTTGTTTTGACCGGATATGACTTGCTGATGGATCCTCTGGATTAAAACATTCGAGTAGCATATACACGGCTAATTGTAAATATACGAATATTATTTGTGTGTACAGCTTTGGTTGCCCACATTTGAGTGAGGAGTGGCCGTCCATAGATGTATAGCTAGAAAGGAAAGCAGCTGTTTATGATAGAGGGCTATATGTTTTGTTTCCATCGAGTGCTAAATGATGGCGTTCTTAACGATTGTCATATTGTAAAAAGGCTCTCATAAGATATCTGAAGATTGATTTAACAGACACAACTTGTGAAGAGAATACTTCTCACAACCATGAACCTTACAATTTCCAATATATGCACAGACAGCAGGTAAGCAACGCTTTGAAACGTAAAGTGGTTGAACAGTTCTGTGAAAGACCAAGCAAAATTCTTCATTTTCAGATTTCTGCTGATATGTAGACAGCTTGACTAGCCTTTATGACTGTGATTAGAAAAAATATACACTCTGCTCATATGAGGCTTCGTTCGAAATTGTCAGGGGATATGTCGGAGCTGTATGCAATTATACCTCAGTGACTAAACAATGTATCAACTAGTGTAGATGAATATTGGTTGTTTGTTGACAATGCTGAGAGTAACATTATAGTGATCATTACAGCAAAAAACTTGTCTTTTTTAAAGCAATCTGATAAAGTCTTTATTGACGGCACTTTTCCAGCGTGGCCCTCCCTTTTTAAACAGCATTTCGTAGTTCGTTGTTTGAAGAATCATGTACACGTACCTTTATTTTGGAATATATTGACAAGCAAGTCTCCTAATAGGTACAAAATGGCCCTTCAACATGTCTGTAATCAATTGACAGTAAACGTTTCTTCGAGAGCTGTCCATGTTGAGTTTGATGTGGTTAATGACTATGCTGTTCTCGTTATATGGCCAAACATATCTCCGAAAGGATGCCTTTTCCACCTTTGCCAGACTTGGTTTCGCAAAGTACAGTCTTTGGATCATATAAAGTAATATCTAACCAGGGTGATATTTCACACGTTCTAAAGACTTCTTTTAGGCTTGGTTTCTCTCACGTGGTCCGGTAGACGAGTATTTCGTAAACTGGATGCTATTTTCTATGCTTCACATCCTAACAATTTTTAGTTTTTCCAAGCCATCAGTGAGGTACAAAGAACCGCCTACGTAAAAATGCATAGCATGAATCTGAAAATCATTGGATGAAATAAGAAACCGTGGACAAGGAAGAATTTCCATAACAGAAATGATCCAATATAGACAAGGCAAACTAAGCAGACTACAGTATATCAAAGCCGTACAAATTTCTGCCGCAGAAGAAAACAGAAATTATGCCATACAAAACTCGGATATCTCAGTGTTCTGGAGAGTACACAACTTGAGTAACGTGTGTACAGGATGAAAAGTATTTAAACCGACAAACTCTGGGAGGTTGTAGGGGACATCAAATCAAATATTTTTCCCTAATGTTTTTTTTTTACCTATAAGGGTTATTTAAACCGGTGGAGGCCGTATTACGCTCTTCAGTTGTTAGAGGCCGTATTACGATCTTCAGTTGTAGGCAACTGCTGTCCACCAGTTTAGTACTGCATTGTCTCTGTTTACTAATGGATACACCTGGTGTGAGTACACTGATACGGTTGGTGCGTACTACGTAGCTCACCACAACGGACGAGCTGCACAGCGGGTTTATCAACAACAATATCCTAATCGCCGTATCCCGCATCATATGACCTTTGCTGCTGTGTACCAACGTCTGCGTGAGACCGGGTCATTTAGCAGATTACTTGGACTGTGACGCCGTCACACGGTAAGAACGCTGCAATTTGAGGAAACTGTCTTGCAGCATGTGGAGCTAGATCCTTCAATCAGCACTCGTGCAATTGCACGTAACATGGGGACGAATCAGACGAATGTAAGAACAGTGCTTCGAGAACAGTTGTTACGTCCATTTCACTTACAGCGTGTCCACAACCTGGAACCAGTTGATTATCAACCCAGAGCACAGTTTTCGCAGTGGTACCTGGAACAGTGTGAAATGCATCCTACATTTCCATCCTCTGTGTTGTTTACCGATGAAGCAACGTTCGGAAGTGATGAAGTCTTCAACATGCACAATTCTCATGTTTGGAGTGAGGATAACCCACATGCCACAGTTACTAGCGATCATCAAGTGCGGTTTTTCGTTAATATGTGACGCGGTGTTGTTGGGGACTGTATAATTGGGCCGAATCTGCTACCTAGGCCATTAAATGGCAGGCGCTATTACAATTTTCTCGCCAGAGCATTGCCAGGATTTCTGGATGACGTCCCGCTCCCTACAAGACAACTCTGTGGTTCCAACATGACGGGCAGCCGGCACATTTCAGTCGTCGTGTGCGTCGATTCCTGGACCGACGGTTCCCAGAAACGTGGATTGGAAGAGGTGATCCTGTACCATGGCCAGCTCGATCCCCAGATATGTCCCCTCTGGACTTTCTCGTGTGGGGAGAGATGCGCAACCTTGTTTACGCAACTCCTGTTGCAGCAGAATAGGATCTGGTTGCCCGGATAGTAGCAGCAGGAAGAACAATTCAGGATACTCCTGGGGTTTTTGCCCGTGTCAGACAGAACATGATCCGACGGTGCAACCTTTGTTTAAATGTCAATGAAGGCATTTTTTTAAATCTACTGTAATTGAAATTGTGTTGTCTTAATGTGTTGTCTTTTGGTCATAAAAAATGGTAAAGTGTTTGTTGGTTTAATTAGTTTGCCGCAAGAGAAATCTTCCTCTACCGGTTTAAATACTCCTCATAGGAAAAAATGACATTAGGGAAAAATATTTGTTTTGATGTTCCCTGCAACCTCCCAGCGTTTGTCGGTTTAAATACTTTTCACCCTGTATAACTTGCTTACAAGAATAGGATATACTGTCTAATACAGAGAAGGAAAACGACGCACTCCGAAGGAAGATTCGATGCACATGTACAGACAAACGAATGATTGCCGTCTGAGAAAAACTGGATGGTTTATTCGAGGTATAAGCTTCACAAATTCAGCAAGTCAATAACATGTTAGTACACCTCTGCTCCTCATGGCATTGATTACTAGAGTTATTGGATGTCCTCCAGAGGGATATTGTGCCAAATTATGTCGAATTGGCGACTTAGATCGTCACAATCCCGCGGCAATTGGAGGCCTGGAGCAGAATTGTCTTCAGCGGCGAGTCCCACTTCGAACTGAGCCCCGATGACCAGCGAAAACATGTCTGGAGATGCCCTGGACAGCGGTAGCATGCCAACCTGACTGTCGTCCACCATACGACCCGACAGTCGAGTGACAGTCTGGGGTGCCCATAATTTACATAGCAGCACCCACTTGGTGGTCATCCGCCGCACCCCTACAGCACAGCGGTACGTTTGCGATATTCTACACCCCGTTTTGTTGTCCTTCACGGCACCCATCCTAGGCTTAGAGTTCAGCAAGATGATGCCCGCCCGCACACAGCGAGACTTTTGTTCCTTGTCTTCGTGCTTGCCAAACCCTGCCTTGGCTATCAAGGTGGCCGGATCTCTCCACATTGAGAACGTTTGGAGCCTTATGGTCAGGGCTCTCCAACCAGATCGGGATTTTGACGATCTAGCGCCTCAATTGGACAGAATTTGGCACGATATCCCTCATAAGGACATCCAACAACTCTATCAAATGGTTCAAATGGCTCTGAGCACTATGGGACTTAACATCTATGGTCGTCAGTCCCCTAGAACTTAGAACTACTTAAACCTAACGACATCACACAACACCGAGTAACAACGCTGTCAATCAGTGCCAAGCCGGATAAGTGCCTGTATAAAGCTAGAGGTTGGCCAATGCGTTATTGCCTTGTTCAATTTGTGAAACCGTTTCTCTTGAATAAATCATCCAAATTTTCTGAAATTATAATCATTTGTTTTTCTGTACACGTACGTCACATCTACTGATTTCCGTCCCATGCGGATAATTCATTCGTGGTGTGACCTCTTTTTTGTCTTAGAGTGTATTTTGGTATATCTTCCACAACTAATCCGCATCGGTTGTTCCTTGTACATTAGCTGCAAAGACGGATTGAAAGTACCTGCAATAATTATAAAACAATTAGGGACAATATGGCTACATAAATGGACTACATATCAAACTTTATAGCTACACCAGCTGCGACATAGTCGCGTATATGATCAGTGATCCAGTACTGCCAAATGTTTGTTATTCCAGTCTTTGATCACAATATCAATTCTTTTGACGATGACCTGTTTCAGTCAGTAATGACCATCCTCATATCTTTTCTCCACCATGTACTAAAGTGATAAGGCCGTAATGGCATAGTCAAAACATATAAATATAGTCAGCACAGAATCGTCGCATAGATCTAAAATAAGGTGTAGAATAGGTCACATCGTCCACACAGTCACTTTTGCAAAACTGACTCTGTGGCCGATGTGACCTATTCTACACCTTATTTTAGATCTATGCGACGATTCTGTGCTGACTATATTTATACATGTTGACGATGCCATTACGGACCTATCACTTTCCCGACTGCTACGGTCGCAGGTTCGAATCCTGCCTCGGTCATGGATGTGTATGATGACCTTAGGTTAGTTAGGTGTAAGTAGTTCCAACTTCTAGGGGACTGATGACCTCAGATGTTAAGTCCCATAGTGCTCAGAGCCATTTGATTTTAAAAAGCTGAAGAATCTGCACTGGAAGAAAAATATTTGCGTAGCGGAAACGTGTGCTATAGGGTTGAAGGGTATGAGAAAAAAATGCAAGGGTCCATTGTTTGGAAACTATGGAGATGAAAGTAGATGTTGGAGTGGACAGTGGAAAGACAGAAAGTAAGGAGTCTGGTGTTGGCCAGAGCCATAGTATCAAGGGGAGAAGGGATGGGGAGGGATGGAGAGGAAAAAGGAGAAGGGAGCCCTGATGTGAAGTGGACTGGATTGGGAAGAGTTACAGTTGACAGGATGGATAAATATTGGAGCGGGTTTCATTGTATAGAAGAGGCAGTCAGTTTGTGTTGGGCTAGGATGTGGAGGGTATGTGGGTGCGTGGACGCTGGGATACGTTTGTAAAGGTGTGGCAGCACACCAGGATTGGCGGTCCGAGGGGACATAATACGCTCTAAATTGTGGATAGTCTAGGACATTCGGAGGTGTTTAGTGTGCGTGAGAAGGGGTGGAAATTTGATGATATGGGAGAGAAGCTACGAAGGGTAAGATAAACAGATGCGCAAAACAAGATAGAGTAGATGAAGTTCGAGGATTTGGATTGACCGAAAGAACGAATATCCATGCAACTTTTATTGGTGTTGAAGATAGGGGAGGAGTGTAAGCCCCAAGTTGGGCCAGTTAGTGGTTTAGTCTATAGTAGACCCGCTGTTAGGTGGCGGTAGGTGAGATTTCCATGTTAGCTGCTGGTCGAGAGTTAGTCCAAGATATTTTAGAGTATTAGTTAACTGGTTAGGATGATTATAAATGGATGAAGTAAAAGTCAAAGAGGCATAAACTGTGCTGGTTCTTCCTGTAAATATTACCTAGATTTTGACAGAGTTAAGCCACTGGTTGCACTAGGAGATGAATGGACTGAGGTGGATTTGCAGAGACCGTTGGAATTTCTGGAGTGTAGGGTAGAGGACTAGGAAAACAGAGACTTCAGTGTACTAGAGAAAATGGACTCTCGGAGGCTGCTTTGGGCGTATCAGCAGTGCAGAGCAGACACGGGAGAGGAGAGAAGGTAGAGCTGGGGCATGCCGGTAGTTTGATGGAAGGTATGTGAATCGCTATTGTAAATAGTGATGAAGAGTGGGCGATTAAGTAGGAAGAACGCAGTAAGGCAGATATAGTTAACTTGGACGTCCATAATTCTAGAGTTTGGTGGAATTTTAGCCGGTGAACTCGTGGGATAGGAGATGAGATACAGTAGTTAGTCATCAGAAGCTGGGGACGACCCGCCCCTCTGGAAGGAGGTGGGGTAGGTTCAGGTGTTAACGGGTGCCTCGTGAAGAGTATAATTGGAAGACCTTACTAAACACGCCTGTTATGTTCTGTTATTGGATAAATTTGTGCCGAATGTATCGAGCAGAGTTCTGTAGTTCGTACAAATCATTGTGAATGCTGCCACCGCAACAAATCTGCACCACTGGCCATTAAAATTCCTACTCCAAGAAGAAATGCAGATGATAAACAGGTATTCATTGGACAAATATATTATACTAGAACTGACATGTGATTACATTTTCACGCAGTTTGGGTGCATAGATCCTGAGAAATCAGTACCCAGAACAACCACCTCTGGCCGTAATAACGACCTTGATACGCCTGGGCATTGAGTCAGAGCTTGAATGGCGTGTACAGGTACAGCTACCGATGCAGATTCAACACGATACCACAGTTCATCGAGAGTAGTGACTGGCGTATTGTGACGAGCCAGTTGCTCGGCCACCACTGACCAGTCGTTTTCAATTGGTGAGAGATCTGGAGAATGTGCTGACCAGGGCAGCAGTCGAACATTTTCTGTATCCAGAAAGGCCCGTACAGGACCTGCAATATGCGGCCGTGCATTATACTGCTGAAATGTAGGGTTTCGCAGGGATCGAATGAAAGGTAGAGCCACGGGTCGTAACACATCTGAAATGTAACGTCCACTGTTCAAAGTGCCGTCAATGCGAACAAGAGGTGACCGAGACGTGTAACCAATGGCACCCGATACCATCACGCACGGTGATACGCCAGTATGGCGATGCCGAATACACGCTTCCAATGTGTGTTCACCGCGATGTCGCCAGACACGGATGCGACCATCATGATGCTGTAAACAGAACCTGGATTCATCCGAAAAAATGACGTTTTGCCATTCGTGCACCCAGGTTCGTCGTTGAGTACACCATCGCAGGCGCTCCTGTCTGTGATGCAGCGTCAAGGGTAACCGCAGTCATGGTCTCCGAGCTGATAGTCCATGCTGCTGCAAACATCATCGAACTGTTCGTGCACATGGTTGTTGTCTTGCAAACGCCCCCGCCTGTTGACTCAGGGATCGAGACGTGGCTGCACGATCCGTTACAGCCATGCGGATAAGATATCTATCATCTCGACTGCTAGAGATACGAGGCCGTTGGGATCCAGCACAGCGTTCCGTATTATCCTCCTGAACTCACCGATTCCATATTCTGCTAACAGTCATTGGATCTCGACCAACGCGAGCAGCAATGTCGCGATACGATAAACCGCAATCGCGATGGGCTACAATCCAACCTTTATCAAAGTCGGAAACGTGATGGTACGCATTTCTCATCCTTACACGAGGCATCACAACGTTTCACCAGGCAACGCCGGTCAACTGCTGTTTGTTTATGAGAAATCGGTTGGAAACTTTCCTCATGTCAGCACGTTGTAGGTGTCGCCACCGGCGCCAACCTTGTGTGAATGCTCTGAAAAGCTAATCATTTGCATATCACAGCATCTTCTTCCTGTCGGTTGAATTTCGCTGTAGCACGTCATCTTCGTGGTGTAGCAATTTGAATGGCCAGTAGTGTAATACTACTGCTTTTTTAAAAGCTTGCTCTGCGATCCACCTACGTTACCCCCTGTCCGTCTTCCGTCTCGGGTGTTCCACAGTCACTGCGGCGGACGCCATATACGGCCGTGTGGAACACCGCGCAACGAGAAACAGCCTCGATTTCCGCGGGAATCCCCAGGCGGTGGGAAACTGGGAGGCCTGAAGCCGTTAGCGTTCAGCGAATCGAATGGCTACACATCGAGAGGGGTGAGTGAAGAAGGGCGGAAAAGGTCAACGGGGAGCTAAAACTATCACGGTGGAGACGGAGCGCCGTGAATAATGTAGCGATGAGCGGCCAGAGAGACCCCGCGGAGCGACCGCATTGGCTGGCGACCAGTAGGACGAGGAGGGGGGTGGGGAGGGGGCGAAAGGAGGCGGTCGCAAAGTAGGAGCGGACGCGGTAGCCGGCGCCGCACATTCAATTCCGAGCTTTCCGCAGCCCTAACTGAAACAGCCGTAAGCTCTGCATATTTTACCTGCGGCGCAATTCGCGGGCTTGTCCCGGACTGGAAGGCGGGGCGGCGGTCCCTGCTGAGCTATCCGGCCTCGGCGCTTCGGCATCAGATTAAAATACGGCGCCTCGGCGGCGGCGCGGGGCCCGCGGCAATTACCACTCCACCACCTGCTGGGGCGGCCCGCACAGGCCGCCAGCAAACTCTCACCCCCCGGTTTATAGCAACTCTGTTTGGCCACCAACGGCTAACCTGCAAGCAGAGTGCAACCACTGAATTATTATGAGCATAACATTCTGATCTATAGATGTCTGTGTCTTAGTTTTCCTTTATTGTCAGTTCATTATGTCGACCGTCGGGGTAAGGGTAGGACAACAGCAGTACACTGCCACTCTTCAGGTTAGAGTATTAACAACACGTACTAATAGAATTTTTGAAAAAAGAATTAAAGATATAGTATGTTCATATTTTTAAAATAAATCGCAGTTGCATACTGCAATTTCTAACAATACCACCACCTGCAAAGTAGGTTAGAAATCAGATTAATGATGTTGCTCGCGCAACGTATGTTCGCTTTATCGGGCAACAACAAAGTTATTGACTGTGGATGGTATCGTCAGAATGGAAATAATGAGGTCACTGTAAAAAAGTCATTAATTTGGCTGGGTGTTGTGTGCTGTCCTTAGGTTAGTTAGGTTTAACTAGTTCTAAGTTCTAGGGGACTGATGACCATAAATGTTAAGTCCCATAGTGCTCAGAGCCATTTGAACCATTTCAATTAATTTGGCACTTATCTTGAATGGATTCCCACGTAGATTTCGTCGAAGTCGTTATGGCTCATCTAGTTGATTCTAGGGTGATTCCACTTTGACTGCTAGAAGGTACAGATCTGTATTTTAGCAACATTTGAAGACCTAACAAATGCGTTTTTCAGGAAACTCTTAATGTTCAAACAATCCCAGATCAGAACAATCGTATGGTAGAAGTAATTTTTGACTCGGTGTTCACGATCCACATTTTTATTAAACATCTTGTAAATTGACATATACTTCTTCTTAATTGTCACATCATCAAGAAAACAGTTTTGTATCAATCTTCATATATTTAATTTCCACTTTAACCAAACACAAGACTTGACTGTTCTTTTACAAAGCGCAATAACAACTTAACTTCTGCCAAAGTGAAACAAAGACTTCTCTGTGCGCATTCGCGCCAAAACGTTACAAGTAAGTCAAATATTATGACAGTCTCACAGAAATGAATACACACAAGAACCATATCACTGTAATATATCGATACATCGGAGTACCTATACATTAATAAAACCAAATGTGAATATTGTCACAAAAATATGTCTGTTACTTCGCAGAAAAGTAGTACGATATTACTGGTATCGAGAACTGGTGTTGGAGTGCCGTAATGGTCACGTAAATAGAGAACCATTACAAATTGTAAAGTAAAAAACGTTAATGGAATGCAGTCAAATTAAATTGGGTGATGGTGAAAGAGTTATGGAATTGAGACACTAACCTAATACATGAGTTTTGCTAATCAAAATAACTGACGATGGGTGATGTAAAGACAAAATAAACTACAGACTGGAAAGCACAAGCAAAGCATTTCTGAAAAAGAGGAATTTGTTAACAGCTGGTAATAAGCTGTATGATGGAAAATCTTTTATGACAATATTTGTATGGGGTGTGGCCGTATTCATGCGCGAAAGGAGAAAGATAAACAGCTCCGACAAGAAGAGAGGAGAAACTTTTGCTGTTTTGCGCTACAGAAGACTGCTGAAGATTACGTCGGCACGTCTATTAACTTATGAGGAGCTTCTGAATCGAAATTCGGAAACAAGAAATTTGTGGCATAACTTAAGTGGAAGAAGCAATCGGTTGATAGAACACATCCTGAGGTGTAAAGAAAGTGTCAGTTTGATAATGGAAGGAAATGTAATGCGGAAAATCGCAGATCGAGACCACGGTTGAATAGAACAAGAAGTACAGGGTGACAATTATTTAACGATATGAAATAAAATCGTCATAACTTATGAACAGTTCCTTTTAAAACGTTGAAACCGCACGGTTGGGCCGGCCGGTGTGGCCGTGCGGTTCTAGGCGCTTCACTTTGGAACCGCGTGACCGCTACGGTCGCAGGTTCGAATCCTGCCTCGGGCATGGCTGGGTGATGTCCTTAGGTTAGTTAGGTTTAATTAGTTCTAAGTTCTAGGCGACCTCAGCAGTTAAGTCGCATAGTGCTCAGAGCCATTTGAACCGCACGGTTGGCCGCGGGGCATGATGGGAATTAGTATGCACATGCATGTTTTGATTTAACGACGAAGCCCACGTTCTTTTGCATGGGTTCGTCAGTAAACAAAACTGGCGCATTTGGGGGACTAAGAATCCGCATTTCACGATGGAGAAGTCTTTTAACCCTCATCGGGTAACTGCGTGGTGTGCAATGTCCAGTCACGGAATAATCGGTGCGATATTCCTTGATGGCACGGTGACTACCGAACGTTACGTGAAGGTTTTGGAAGATGATTTCATACCCGTTATCCAACGTGACCCTGATTTGGACAAGATGTGGTTCTTGCAAGACGGAGCTCGAACCCATCGAAGCAGGAGAGTGTTTGATGTCCTGGAGGAGCACTTTTGGGACAGCATTCTGGCTCTCGGATATCCAGAGGCAACTGGCATTAACCTCTATTGGCCACCATATTCTCCGGATCTGAACACATGTGACTGCTTTTTGTGGGGCTATACGAGGTCTGACAATAAAGTAATGAGACTGATGTGAAAAAAAAAAATGTTGCTTGCTGTTTTAGTCAATAGTTCCCTTCTGATTGCTCACATTTTTTCCAGCACTTCTACCATTGATGGTAACATTTCTGGAACTCATCTTCTGTAATATCCGCCAAGAACCTCGTGACAGCTTTTTGGACATCCTGTGTTGTTTGAAAATGGTGTCCCTTGACCGCCGTTTTGACTCTTGGAAATAGAAAAAAGTCGCACGGAGCGATATCTGGTGAATAAGGTGTGGCTGTGGTAGTACTGAAATTTGTTTTGAGTTTAAACACTGATGTACTGACAGAGCAGCATGGGATGGTGCATTATCGTGATGCAGAATCCAATTATCAGCAATGTTGGCACGGACTCGAAGAACTCTTTACGAAGTCCTTCCAAAAGTTCTTTGTAGTAATATTGGTTAACTGTTTGTCCAGGAGGCACCCACTCTTTATGAACAATTCCCTGGGAATCAAAGAAGAACACAAGCATGCATTTCACTTTTGACTTTGACATGCGAGAGTTTTTTTTGTGATCCCTTTGAGCACCATTGCGAACTTTGGCGTTTTGTATCTGGATCGTACTGAAAAAACCAACTTTCATCACCAGTGATAACATGGCTCAACAATTCTGGATTGATTTCCGTTTGCTCTAACAGATCGGCTGCCACATTTTTCCGTGTTACTCGCTGTTGTGGTGCGTGATTTTTGGGGACCATTTTCGTACAAATCTTTCTCATACCAAGATCTTCAGTTATTATTAGACGAACCATTTCTCGATTGACGTTCAGTTCTTCTGCAATCATTTACACGGATAATCTTCGATCAGATCGTACGAGTTCACGCACTCTGGCCAAGTTGACATCCGTTGATGGTCGTCCACTGCGGTCTTCATCTTCAACATTCGTTCTGCCTTCATTAAACATTTTATGCCAACGAAAAACTTGAGCTCTTGACATAACATCCTCTCCAAGAGCCTTCTGAAGCTTACCGCAAGTTGCCGTCGCGTTTTCACCCAATTTAACGCAAAAAAGAAATGGCGTACTTTTACGCAATATTATGCGGTCCTATTTCCGTGACGAGAGACACAAACACGTTTTAACTTATTACAGCAAAACTCACTACTGAGCAGTTGCATCGATGTGCCGCTTGGACTACAAGCAGCTTATAGACCAAGGTCAAAGATATTATATCTACGCTAGCCTGCAGTGTTGCCACATCTTGCAAAGAAAATCACTCTCATTACTTTACTGTCGCACCTCGTATTAAACGCAGGGTGTACAGCAATAACCCTAAAACCATTGCTGAGCTGAAAACAGCCATTCAGGAGGTCATCGACAACATCGATGTTCTGACACTTCAGCAGGTCACGGGATGTGTGACAAAACCGTCCCCAGAGATATTTAAGAATCGACTTTTGACAGTGAATATGCCTTAATATTTCACTCAGACCCGTAAAGAAATCATATTTACTTATTCAATAGGTATTAAAAACCATTTTGAAGCCAAAATTACTGTAAAAGTCAAATTCTAATTAGTAAATAGAACTCTAAAAACATAAAAATTCCAAAAATTAAATGAATTCATTTGTAGAACAAGCCAAACAAACCGTAATGTAGTACAGAAATAACTGAACAAGTAAGCAGGCTTATTCACGGTCTCGAAACTGCTGTAATATGACGAGTTCCAGAACGTATACATAAGTTCCTTTCATAATACAGACGCCACTGTAAGAATATCACCGTATTTAGACCTTTAGCCAGTGCTCTATTTTCAGTAGTCGGAGCCAGAAACCTATCGGTGGACACCACATCTCGCGCACACTTCACAAAACTCTACATTTACATACACAAAATTACCTGTCAGTTTCTGCTCTAGACTGGTTTCACTATCTCGTTATTGACATACGACGAGTCTTTTTACGTCTATTGTGCCATTTTTAAGTATTCCTAGGGTATTCATGACCTTAGAACATTTTGTATAAAGTTACAGAAGTATAGCTTCCGTGTATATTAGTAATTCCTTTCTTTACGGTTTATATTTCACAATATAGTGTCCTGGAGTGTTTGGCTGAGAGTTTTTCTCAGGTTTGTGCTGTTGGAGTGTTGTGGATTGGCAAGACAGCCAACCACGAGAGGAAACCACATGGAGTCTGTTAGAAGTTTATGTATGGTGCTCACATTTTATTGGCACCTATGTCAGTTTTACAGGAAACTGTCTCTGCTCAAGACTCACTCCACTGACACATATATTTGTATAGTCAGTTCATATTACTGTATGTTTTCGTGTATCGTGCAAAGATACAATCCTTGTTGAGAATTCTGCTGCTTCTCACTTGATTCCTGCTGTCGTGAGGCACTGCAATACAGCCTTTCTTTATTTTAGGAATTCAAAATAGTTTTATAATTCCCGAGGTATGAATTAAAAAACGCCTTAAAAAAAATGGCTCTGAGCACTATGGGACTTAACATCTATGGTCATCAGTCCCCTAGAACTTAGAACTACTTAAACCTAACTAACCTAAGGACATCACACAACACCCAGTCATCACGAGGCAGAGAAAATCCCTGATCCCGCCGGGAATCGAACCCGAAAACCCGGGCGCGGGAAACGAGAACGCTACCGCATGACCACGAGCTGCGGACAAAACACCTTCAGTCACAGTTTTTCGTGTTTTATTCAGTACACGATGCACTTCGGACCCTGTGGGTCCATCGTCAGGTGTCAATTGTTTAATAATTATATCTTCCGCAGTATGAAAAATTCACCTTTGGCCACACCATGTACAAAAACATATTTGAAGTGTTTACAAACATGTGTTTGCGAGTATGCCTCTTGAATGAAGTGATATGCTTGAAAACAATGAAGGAAAAAACTTATGCTGTTACTAAAACGTTAAAAACTCTTTTCTTGTATTATTTGGTAAGTTTCCACTATTCATCTTTTCCAATATTTCGCACATATTTTCCGCGTCTGACTTCCGAAATTCGTAACCTAAAATCAAACCTTTTCGTGACAGGGGTGTGCATTTCATCTCATTCAAGAAAACAAATAAAGCATTTATTAAGACGAATTAACCTGAAGATGGACCCACGGGGTCCGAAATGCATCGTGTACTGAACAAAACACGAAAAATTGTGACTGAAGGAGTTTTTTAATTCATACCTCCAGTTTAATGAGTACAGCCACGGTTGAAGCTGCAAAATATGGATAAAATTAAATTTCATGATTCTGTTAGTCACAAAACAATTGTGAATGAGACAGCGAAATTTAGGAACAGTTAGATGGAGTATCGATGGGCAGTTGCATTGCAGGTACATTTGCCTATATATTTGTTAATACACTAGAAGAAACGTTTCTTTTTACACACTATAGATAAAATTTTCAAATACCACAGATATATAGATTACACTTTACTACTTCCACACGGTAATGATAATGACATTCACCAAAAATTGCACAGCTTGCACCCTAAAATAACATTCCCAACAAAGGTAGAATAAATCAAGTCAATAACAGTTTTCACCTGAAAATAAGCAATAATAACAACTACCATAGATTCTAAGTGTGTGGGAAACGTACCACGACAGTCGTTGTTATTAAGAATCACGCCGGCCGTGGTGGTCTAGCGGTTCTAGGCGCTCAGTCCGGAACCGCGCGGCTGCTACGGTCGCTGGTTCGAATCCTGCCTCGGGCATGGATGTGTGTGATGTCCTTAGGTTAGTTAGGTTTAAGTAGTTCTAAGTTCTAGTGGGCTGATGACCACAGATGTTAAGTCCCATAGTGCTCAGAGCCATTTGAACCATTTTTTAAGAATCACTGCTGTCACAGAAATTCACGTGAACTTGTATTCCTTAAATCGATAAGCAACCGAATCACGAATTTACCACTAGACACTGAGGCAGCAAATATATAAATAGAAACATTACGATACATAGCACAACGGAATGACTTTAATATTACAATAGTACTCAAACTATGCGATCAATTCACACAACAAAAACACAAAACATCAGTGCAGAAATAACGCTGATAAGAGACGACAAAATCGTGCAAAAACCTACCTATGTAACAACACCATACCGTGGACAAATTTCAGGAAAGCTCAACAATCAATATGTAAGTAGGCTGTTTATGTTTTCTTATTGGCAACGTTACGTAGCGCTCTGTATGCAAATCACTGGCTGTGCTGTGTGCAGTCTGTGGCTAGTTTGCATTGTTGTCTGCCATTGTAGTGTTGGGCAGCTGGATGTGAACAGCGCGTAGCGTTGCGCAGTTGGAGGTGAGCCGCCAGCAGTGGTGGATGTGGGAAGAGAGATGGCGGAGTTTTGAAATTTGTAAGACTGGATGTCATGAACTGCTATATATATTATGACTTTTGAACACCAGTAAGGTAAATACATTGTTTGTTCTCTATCAAAATCTTTCACTTGCTAACTATGCCCAGCAGTAGTTAGTGCCTTCCGTAGTTTGAATCTTTTATTTAGCTGGCAATAGTGGCGCTCGCTGTATTGCAGTATTTGGAGTAACGAAGATTTTTGGTGAGGTAAGTGATTTATGAACGGTATAGGTTAATGTTAGTCAGGGCCATTCTTTTGTAGGGATTTTTGAAAGTCAGATTGCGTTGCGCTAAACATATTGTGTGTCAGTTTAAACACAGTCATGTATAATTTTTCTAAGGGGACGTTTCAAATATAAAAGAAGAACGTGAAAGTGGAGTATCGGAAAAACAGCGCTTTAAAAACTAAAATAAGAACAAGAAGAACTAAAATTACAATTTTCTCTAACCTACGAATATTTAAAATCCGATTCAATGATTGTATCTAACTTTAGATTGCACAAACAAATGCGAACTTCGTAATCATTCTACGTTTGAGATGCACTTTCTCATCCATAAATTTCTACATCGTGTACACAGAGGAACTGTAAAGAATATCATGGGAGGTTTCGAGATTTGTATCCACAGAGTCGTGTATCCGTATCAGATTCTTAATAAACAGACAGATTTAAAGCACCAACAATGTTTAGAAAATTTTGTGGCTGCCTAAAGGAAGAAAGGTGAATTTCAGCGCCTTACGACACCAGGAAATAAACGAAAAACAGGAGAACTCTCAATACAAATTACATCTTCGCACCATACATGGAAACATATAGTAATACGATCTTTGTAATGTAAAGTCATTATAAACGTATATGTGTCAGCCGAGTGGACCATGATGAAATAAGTTTCCTGTCAAGTGAACATAAGTGCAAATAAAAAGCGAACACATTATGTAAGGTTCAAACAAACTGTAGCAGTACAAACTCTCAGAAAAAAAATTCAGGACGCTATAATGGCGTCTAAAACGTGAAGGATAAAATTACAACTTTACTACTGAGTACCCAGCGGTGTCTCAGTATGCATTTATTCCAACCTTCTAGTTACCCACCCCTAACATTCCCCCCTCTCTGTCCATCGCCTCCTTCCCCCACCCCCCCTCTCTCTCTGTTCATTTTCTACACCGACCTCAGTCCATCTCCTGCTGCACCTCTCTGTTCATCTTCTCCTTCCTCCTTCTCTCTCTCTCCATCCTCTGCTCCTCTCCCCTCTGTCCATCTGCTCCTTCCCACTATCTTCATCTCCTCCTCTGCTGCCTCTTTGCCCTTCTCCCACTCCCTTGTCTGTCTACCCATCTTCTCCTTTCTTTGTCACTGTCCATCTTGTCCTCCCCTTCTCGCTGTCCATCTCCTCCTGCCTCCTCTCTCTCTGCCCATCACCTCCTCTCCCCTCTCTCTGTCCGTCCTCTCCCCTTTCTCTGTGCATTTCCTGCTCACAGATTGGCAGAAAGAGGGGGAAGAGGAGATGGACAGACTCTTGCCCCTCTTTCTGCCAATCTCTTCCTTCTTCCTTTCCCCTTTCTCTCTCCATCTCCTCCTCTTCCCTTTCTCTGTTTCCTCATCCCCCCTTTCTGTCCACCTCCCATTCACCCTATCCGTGTCCTTCTTCTCCTTCGCTCTCTCTAACTGTCCATCTCCTCCTCCGTCCATCTCTCTACACGTTATCAGTCGCATCCGAATAGGAGGTTGATGGTTTTTACCCTCACAGTATTTTTTAACGAGATAGTAAGTAATATGTATAGGAGGAGATTTTCGCCTGTGGCTTTGCCCGCGTACACATATGTCATATATACTTCACATATATTTAATGTATGTTACATGTACTAGTATACATAAATCACCTGTATCGCTAGCGAATTCCGCCCTGCAGTTTCATTTTCAGACATCTCAATGTTTATGACATCACGTCACCTGAATTATGTGTCGTACAATGATATAATTTTGCCGGTACATCCAGTGATGTATGTCAGTACTGTCTGAAAAATATTTTGCCAATACAATCAGGAATAAAGAAGTTATAAATTAAAACTTGATGCCTCATGTAGTAAGCGACAAACTTTTCTCCTTTCATCAGTTTCTGGGGTTGTCAGTGAGAAAAAGTTTCGTAAAGGTTTGAAATTATGTGTAAAGTTCGATCCAAGTCACAAAATGCTCTCATTCTGAAATACTTGATGAAAAAAATCTGGGTATTCTCGCGTCATGGGCGAAACAATTTTTTGCACATTACCCACCAGTCCTTTGATGGGTAGATAGTTCTTACAACCACAGCGATTCCTTCCAGACCGTAAGTGATGCATGATGCTTCGTTGAAATCCGTCCACTGGTTTAGGAGGAGATGTGGAACATTTATACATACATACATACAAACAACCATTTTCACGATATGTATGGATACAAAAAACTGTACCGTCATTAATATTTCAGGGGCGCTTGGAAATGGCATATAGACGAAACGAGACTCATTCTATGTAAATAACATGGTAATAAAGTCAGTCTACACCAGAAACTGTAGAAACACTTACTACGTCATTCAAAGACCTAATGCATACTGCGGGTCGGTCAGAAAAGAAAAATAGGAAACCTTCTAAACATTCAAATGTCGAGAAACATTATGGGTGCAGCGAAACTAATGTACACCGCATTAGAAAACTTCCCAAAACGCGTTGCTTTAGTGGGATAGGTTGTAGTAGTGTCGGGAAATGTGTCGTCGTCGGCGAAATATGCTACGTATTAATCTAATCTTGAAGTCAGCTTTTGGTGTTGTTTAGTAGGTGATTATGAAAAGGAACTGAGATACAGTCTGCAATTTTTTTTTGGAGAGCCCTGGAATCATACACATAGATATATTTTTACGTCAAAATACATGTTATTCCACAATTACCTCATTATCAATTATAGCTTGGCATCTTTTTGGCAAGATTTTCGCCAGATTTTCTGGATATTCACTCGGTAACGATCTCCATATCGTCCTGATTTTATATACCAGCTGCTTCAAACTATATATTGGCTTTCCTTTAAGCTTCAGCTTAATATACGACCAAACATTTCGATCGGATTTGCATCTGGATACATTTCAAGCCAATTCATTGTGGACGGCCCATTGTCTTCGCAACTAATGTCTTTGACTTTCTAAGAATTTTAGCACCGGCTCGTATGAAGGCTTTGGTATCTTTGGATGATTTTGCAGGAACACTGTCTCCTGACACTTCAGACATTTTGCACTCATTTTAAACTGCGACACTCAGTTCTGAGTCTGTTTATCTATAAAAGCGCATTGAGTGCAGATTCGAGACCACTACACAGAGAAGTCGTCGCGGAAAAATTATGGCATACACTTTCTTGTGGAACTGGCTACAGTTCCAAGACGTAAACGTCACCGCTTTCCCCACTGCGGAATTAAGGAGCCTCGCCTGCATCAGGATGTCTCGACTGATCCGCTGCACCGTGTGGTGTGTTCCGCTTGTTTTCCGGCGTTCCAGAAGTCGAAGGCCGCGATTGTGAGCGACGGGGAGGCCAGCGGCGTGGTGGACACGGAGTGACCGCCGGCGCTGGCCAGCTTCATAACCGACGCGTTTACGGCGGAGCTCCCCTAATATCGCGCCGCTGCGCGGCTATACGGCGAGCGCTGGCGCCCGACGGCCGTAAAGTACGGCGCCGGACTGGTCAGCCGCCCCCGACCGCCCGCACCGCCCGCGCCGCCCCCCAGCGGCCCCTCGGTGTATGGAAATTCCGCCCCACACAGATTGCTTTATGGCGCCGCTGGCCGCCCGTTATGGCGCGGAGGAAGCCGTTAACCGCCCGAGCGGCAATTTCGAAATTCATGTGTGCCAGGTATTTGAGACGAGGCGCCCTTTAATATCTCTTTCAAGTAGCACTAAGGCCGTCTCCTCAATAAGGCCGCCCCGGTATTCAGTTTACGGCTCCGCAACGGAACCGCCCAGTCTTACGGAGTTCGCAAACAGGAGGATCAATCAGAGTTGGAAATCTGAGCGTCGTCGCCAGTGCAGGTTTCGCCCTTCGCTCCTCCCACATGCACGTATTCAGGCTGTTACAGGTGTAGCGGCACCACCGTTTGAGATAGGAAAAAACTATACTTGCTGCAATATTTCTAGGGGCACAGGTTACAGCCAGGCATGGGCCTGTTGACAGTAAGTTAGCCGACCGTGGTGGCCGTGAAGTTCTAGGCACTTCAGTCCGGAACCGCGTGACTGCTACGGTCGCAGGTTCGAATCCTGCCTCGGGCATGGATGTGTGTGATGTCCCTAGGTTAGTTAGGTTTAAGTAGTTCTAAGTTCTAGGGGAGTGATGACCACTGATGTTAAGTCCCATAGTGCTGAGAGCCATTTGAACCAATTGAACCGCGTGACTGCTACGGTCGCAGGTTCGAATCCTGCCTCGGGCATGGATGCGTGTGATGTTCTTAGGTTAGTTAGGTTTAAGTAGTACTAAGTTCCAGGGGACTGATGACCTCAGATGTTGAGTCCCATAGTGCTCACAAGGGAACCTCCCCATCGCACCCCCCTCAGATTTAGTTATCAGTTGGCATAGTGGATAGGCCTTGAGAAACTGAACACAGATCAATCGAGAAAACAGGAAGAAGTTGTGTGGAGCAATGAAAAAAAAAGCAAAATATACAAACTGAGTAGTCCATGCTGAAGATAGGCAACATTAAGGACACCGCTAGCTTAGCAGCGCTATGGTCCTGTGGTTAGTGTGAGCAACTGTGGAACGAGAGGTCCTTGTTTCAAGTCTTCTCCCAGGTGCAAATTTTAATTTGTTATTTTCAGACAATTATCAAAGTTCAGGCACACACACACGATCAACTTCGCTCTCCAAAGTTCCAGGACATGTTCAGATTTGCTTGGACATATGCAGGATTTGACGGTGTACACACGGAAAAATTTGAAAACGGTAAAAACATATGTTTTGACAGAGCACAGGGAAAACTGTGCGACTGTGAAACTGTTGCATTCATTTGTTGCAGTTTATGAGACAAACTCTTGTGATTTCATCACTTTTTTGGGAATGATTATCACATCCACAAGAAAACCTATATCGGGCAAGGTAGAAGAATCTTTTTACCCATTCGCCAAGTTTACAAGTTAGGTGGGTCGCCTTTCGTCTACTAATCGCACGGTTTTGCGGTGCGGTCGCAAAACATAGACACTAAACTTATTACAGTGAACAGAGACGTCAATGAACGAATGGACAGATCATAACTTTGCGAAAATAAAAAATTAAAATTTTCACTTGAGGGAAGACTTGAACCAAGGACTTCTCGTTCCACAGCTGCTCACGCTAACCACGAGCCCACGGCGCTCCTGAGTTCACACTCTCCTTGATGTTGCATATCTTTGGCATGGACCACTCAGTTTGCATATTTTACTTATTTTTTTCATAGTTCCACACAACTTCTTCCTGTTTTCTCGATTGATCTGTGTTCAGTTTTACAAGGCCTATCCACTGTGCCAACTTATAACAAAATCTGAGGGGGGTGCGATGGGGAGGTTCCCTTGTCAGAGCCATTTGAACCATTTGACAGTAAGTTACGCTTACCAGCGGTTGCGATGTAGAATTGAGGCCACAGAGCCGTAAAACCGCTGAAAAGAGTAAATGCAGCGGTTTGCATGGCGCAAATTAGAGAGAGAAGGGGCCCACTGGGCCAGCGCACGTGTTATGAGTACATGACTCAGAGCGGTGCGTTAGCAAAACAGAGATGCACAGCCACATATAAATAGGTGCCGGTTTTATAACTAGAAAATTCAAGTGCAGCAGCTCTTCTGGATGGCGGGGCGTGTCACACCACCAGCGACATGTAGGGGCAGATGGGGCACCACTGAGTTGGCTGCTGGCGCATCCTGACGTCTTCAAAACACTGCGGCTGTCCTTGGACGGCACGCAATAGTACGTCGCGCGAGTCGCTGAGGTAGCCTTTCCGCACCCAGCTGTTTTGCAGACAGCGAAGTAGCGTCCTCAGCATCACAGGATCCTGTGACGCAGACAGAGAGGAACACGGAACTGTAGCTGGGAATAATAAAATACTCGAAGATCACGGACGAGTTTTAATATGGCGCATCCTGACTGTTTCTATCCACGTCAACATTCCTCCACCACACGCCAACATCTACATTTGGCAGTGACAGATACACAGGCAAGAAGCTTTTCTCTGTAACTCACAGATTAATAAGTAGAAGGTACTGGGGATGCACAAAAACTTGGTAACACTACAAGCACAACACATGCATAGTACGGTGTAGAAAAACGTCGGCATTCAAAACAGCGTCCGGTCGTCTTTGAAAGGTTAAGAATAAATACTACGTGGCTGTCAAGGAAATCTTATACCATCGTTCCTGCAAATTCAGGTAACAATGATCATGCACCCTTCTCTCCAAAACAGACCACGAACGCGAAATGATATTCAGATTTCGTGAGTGTGGTGGCCACACTACCAGACATGGACGACCGGAGCTGTGTGGACACTGCCCCATTTGTCTTGAAACACTGCCACACCATTGGGGGAACAAGCATTGTACCTCAGGATGGGCGTGATCAGCCACAATCGTCACGTAATCCTCAGCAGTAATGCCACCTTGCAGAGTACCCACAGAATACCACGATATGGCTGTCAAAATCACCATCGAACCTCCCCTATGTTTCACTCTTTACACGTAAACTCGGCCAAAAGTTGGAAACAGTGTAAAACAGGTCTCATCCCATCAAATGAGATTCCTACATTGCTCCATAATCCAGGTTTTATGCTTTCGCTACCACGTTTTTCTGTTATGGGAGGTTTCATCACTGATGAGTAGTTTTGGAATTACAGCTCACCCTACATTTCGCTGCTTGTGAAGCTATTTTCCCTGACGGTGTTTGTGGGTACGACTTCCAGTCCTGTAGTGACTTTTACAGCTGTCGTCCTCTAACTTGTGATTACACTCCTCTCCAGCGACCATCTGTCATGATCATATAACACACATTTTCGTTCATGTCGTGATTTAGCAGATGATGTTTTCCCACTCTCCCTGTATATGGCCTCTTGAAACACCAGACACTTTGGCTACCTTGGTTACTGAAGCATCCATTATACAACCAACATACAGCTGGCCGTTGTGGCCGAGGGGTTCTATGCGCTTCAGTCCAGAACCGCACTGCTGCTATGGTCGCAGGTTCTGATCCTGCCTCAGGCATGGATGTTTGTGATCTCCTTAGATCAGTTAGGTTTAAGTAGTTCTAAGTCTAGGGGACTGATAACCTCAGATGTTAAGTCCCATAGTGCTCAGAGCCATTTGAACCATTTGAACAAACATACATTTGCCCACGTTCGACTTGACTTAGCTCAGACATAATGCACTCAAAACTGTACAAAACACTGTTCTCACCACGACTGACACTTGGAACGTATTGAGGACATTCGATAGCTTCCACTCGTGGTCAAATACAACAGTGTAAAATGTTGGCTTGGCTAGCGTCTTCATTTATGCTAAATCTACAGAGCGAGAACCAACTCGTATTGCCAACATTTATTAAGGAAGCTACAATAAACCATCACAGTAACACACTCTTCAAAGCTAACTGCGAATCAAGCGAATGACAACTAATTCCTACAATTATAGTTCCCTTTGACTCTATACCTGTACAACTGTCCCACGTCGAAGTCGGCTGTTAGCAGCTGGTAGCTAGCGTAACACGACAGAAGCGACGTATCCCAATCGTTGTGGAAGAGAGGATTGTCGAGGCGGCACATCGCTGGATAGGCCGATCTTCTCCGCACTCTGCGAGTCGAAAACAGACCACTGAACGGTCTGGTGGCGGCTTATCTAGCCCTGGGTAGAAGGATATTTCTGGGACTATTTGCACACTTGTGATCGCCAGGAAATAGTTGATCGTCGCGGCCCCTTCCTCTCCTTTTGGTTGATGCCCTCTGATGGACGGTGGCTGCACCTACGTGTTTGTTGTCAACTGTGGTACTTGCTTGTAAACACTCTTGTGTCACCAGACTTCGCAGCAGAGCCGGCAACCCGCATCGCTAGTCTGTTTGCAGTGTTGCCAGTGTAGTAGGCGTCTGCGGTGCCTGCAGTTATGTATGTCCAAACATGCATTTCTCATAGTGTTTCCGCATTTTTGTATAAGCCCTGTGTATTAACTTAGACAAGAAAACCTAAGAAACGTTACTCTTTGTGTGGAGTTAAGAACAAAGTTCATTTAGTTATTTCCCAGAAAATTACAGCAATGAGTCATAATTTTTTTATCACGTCACATACATATATCAGCCAAAAGAGTACAAATCAATCTAAAACTTTTTTTTCTATTTTAATTGGGAGCTAGGAACACTCAAGGTTTTGGGGGTGGATTGAAGATGCTGTACATAACTGGATGAGGTCAAATGGCTGTTCTGGTAGCAGAATATTTATTTAATGTCCATTTTATTCTGACTGCATAAGTCAATTCTTTGTAAAAGACCTGCAGCCGAAATCTAAAGTTGCTGGTGACACGGAGCGACAAGCCTCCTTGGTGCATTGTCTGAAATCTTCGGGGACCGTGTGTTGGGTGACGTAAGAACTATTCTTTATATATGTACACAAAAGGAAATCTGTTAACATTAAATTCTGGTGACAGCGCAGGCTCAGGTGCATGGCGTCCTAACTTTGTTCGAAGAAACCTGTTGTTCAGTTCTTGAACAACATAATGTGCAGAACATGCTGGGTGACCATCGCGCTGAATCCACATACAGTCTCTAAGGCCTAGACTGACATTTTCACGCAGATCACTCAGACAGTAGGCGATAAAAGATCGGTGCACCTCATCTGTCAGAGTGCTTTGTGAAGTAGTGTGCACCAAGGATTTCATCTCCAAGGATTCGACAGACATGACATAACCTAGCTAAGATTTTCTGTCGCCTAGTAAAGTATGTTATGACAGTTCACTGCACCACAAATTGTGAATGAGAGTGAAACTACTTCTGGGCCATTCTAAATTAACATTCTTTACACTTATTATTGCTAGTCTCCCATCGGGCGCCTCCCCAGGTGGCGGATAGGGGAATGCCCACCAGATATGGAGGGTACCGGGGAAATAAAATACCCGGGGTGGACCAAAACTAGCAACTACTGCCTTGTAGTTTAGGTATTGGATTACCAAAGGCTAAAGGAAGAAAACCTTGAGCAAAAATTACCTGGTCCCCCAGGTTGGGGGTTAATGCGATGGGCCAACTCCCCATTCATTGGAAAAAACCTCACTGGTTAAAAAGCCTATAAGATTACAGCAGGACGGATATAATAGGAAACGAAAAAGGCTAAGAAAACGGACTGTCTTAATTGGTGTATGGAATATACAAGGATTACAAAATAAAGTAGGAGAAGTGATTAAAGAAATGGAGGCTAGAAATCAAGATATTATTATACTCCCAGAAACTAAGAAAATAGGACGAGGTATTGAACGAGTAGGATCATATACACATTTCTATAGTGGTATCCCAAAAAAATCAAAGAGCAAAACGGGGGATATCGATATTGATGAAAAACAAATTCAAAAGAATGGTCACAAACTGGAAACCTATTGATGAAAATCTGATTAAAATTAATATTGATATTCATGGATACAAAATTACTATTATAGGAGTATATGGAATAAGCGAAGATGAACCAATTTGTAAAAAGGATGATTTCTATAATAATTTAAATGGAATCATAGAGGATATCGGGAAAACCAGGGAGATTATTATTGCAGGGGATCTTAACAGTAGAACTGGAAGTAAAATTGGAAATAAAATTATAGGACCATTTGGAGAAAATGTTATAAATGATAATGGTAATAGACTTATTGATATCTGTGAACAAAATTCATTGAAAATATTAAATGGCTTTTATCAACATAAAGAAATACATAAATACACATGGCACAAAGATACATTGAATCAAAAATCAATAATAGACTATATTATAATTAAACAGCAAACGAGGATAAAAATACATGACATAAGAGTATATAGAGGGGTAACTCTTAGCGATCATTATTTGGTAAATTCCAAATTTTTATTCCCCTTCAGAGGAAAAAGCACTGAAGAAAATCGAAATTGTCCTAAAGAAAATATACAAACAGAAATCAAAATTCCTAAATATAATTTGAATAGTTTTGAGAATGAAAGCACAATATTTTTATATCAAAAGAGATTAGATGAAAAACTGGTAGAAACAGAGTTTGATAATACAGAAGATCAATTTCATTATATTGTAAATAAACTACATGAAGCCGCCAAGGAAGCTTTAGGAGAAACAGAAGAAACATGTACAAACCATCCATTATACTACTGGAATGAAGAAATTAAAAAGGAAGTGAAATTAAAGAAAGAAAAATATTTAAAATGGTTAAATACCAGAAATCTTCAAGATAAAATAGAGCTTAATGCACAACAAGAGAAAATCCGGAAAAAGGTTGCAGAAGCAAAAAACAAAGTTTGGGAACAGTCATGTCAAAAAATTGAATCCTATATTGGTGGTAAAAGAAACACAGAAGCATGGAAAACTATAAAAAATTTAAGAAGGAATTCCAAAGAAACAACACATATTAAATATATTACTCATGACTCTTGGGAAAAATATTTTAAAAGTTTATTAACAGAAAACAGGGAAGAATACTTGGGAAACCCTGAATATAATGAAATGATAGATCTACAAGCAGAGAATTACATCTGTTTGGAAATAGAGACAGTAAAAACTGCAATAAAATCTTTAAAGAATGGAAGGGCTACAGGCATTGGAGGTATTCCTGCAGAATTATTAAAATTAGGAACAAAGACATTAATGGAATTGTTAAGAAACCTTTTCGAAAGATGTTTAAATGGGGAAGATGTCCCAAATGATTTGAAAGTAGGATATATTTCAGTGATACATAAAAAAGGAGCGAAAGATGAGTGTAAAAATTATAGGGGAATAACAGTGACCAATACCTTCAGTAGATTATATGGCAGATTATTAAATATTTGTTAGAACAAGAATACAAAGAAAAAGAAGCTGAAGAACAAGCAGGTTTTAGAGCTGGAAGATCAACAATTGATCATATCTTTTGCCTACAACAAATTATTGAAAAAAAAATGGTTCGGGCATAACCTACACATTTAGTATTCATAGATATAGAAAAAGCCTATGATAGTGTGCGTTTATCCAGTTTATGGAAAGCTTTAATATCAATAGGAATAAATCCAAGAATAATTAAAGCAATTCAAAATTTATATAAAAATTCTATTTCAAAAATAAAAATTGGTAAATATCTATCACATGGATTCCAAGTCACAAAAGGATTACGTCAAGGATGTAGCATCTCACCTACATTGTATAAAATATATACAGAAGTAACTTTACAGAATTGGAAGAAAAAATGTCACGCTATGGGAATACCAATAAATGATAGAACAATATACTCGTTACAATTTGCAGATGACCAACTGATTATAGCCCAAGACTATGAGGACATAGAGTATATGACCAGAAAATTGATTCAAGAATATAAAAAAATCAGGTCTAAATGTAAACATGAATGAAACAAAGTACATGGTAATTGTTGGAGTGAATGGAGACTTAATATTAGAAGAAGGGATGGGAACAATAACAGCTACTGAGGAATATAAATATTTAGGTGTGAAAATTACAAATGATGGGAAACAGGACAAAGAAATTAGATCAAGAATAAATTCTGGAAAGACGACGATCTCTTTATTGAATGGAATTCTCTGGGACAAACACATAACAACTGATAACAAAATAAGGATTTTTAAAACAATAGTTAGGAGCATTATTACATATGGTTCAGAAGTGTGGACAACAAAATGGCAACTGAAATCAAAATTATTAGCCACAGAAATGGATTTCTGGAGACGTTCAGCAAGAATATCAAGACGAGAAAGAATAAGAAATGAAGTAATCAGAGACAAGATGAAATGTAAAAATTCAATTATTGATTTCATCGAGCACAAACAACTTAAATGGTATGGACACATCAGACGAATGGAACAGGAAAGGCTACCTAAATGCATAATCGACTGGGTACCAATTGGAAGAAGAAAAAGGGGACGACCACCTGATACATGGATACAGGGAGTTCAGTCAGGAATGAGGAAGAACAACATTCCTGAAGATTTATGGACAAATAGAGAAGAGTGGAGAACAATAATTAGTGACTTCCTGTAATCTAGAATAGGTGCTGGAAAAGTGTACTCACATTGTAAATCCAGAATAATAAAATATTTAATAAGTTACAGAGAAAACTCTTTGTCTGAAACGCTCTGCATCTGTAACACGATAACCTGGAACAATTGACAAGCAGAAGTTATCTTCGAAGAAGTATTTAAACTGCTCGCTGAAACATGGCCGCCTTTCGACATCACATGAACAGGGCTACAGTTTAAATGCAGGCAGCATCAGTGTATGAGGACAGCAACGTAGGTCTGTTCTCTAAGCTTCACTGTGAAACTGACGCAGGAAACTTACTCTCAATGTCATTTGCCACTTTCCGAGCAGAAAGTTTCTTGTTGTCTGTATACTTGTAGCCATACGAAAACTTCATGTCATCACTACAGTCGAATAACGCTAATAAGGCAATAGGGTAAATATACCTATCTTCATAATATTAAGAACTATAAATGAGATAGCGAAACAAATTCTGACTATATAAACAGTACACTTTACATGTAACAGACCAATTCATCCCTCTGCTAACCCATGATAAAAAACATCCAGTACATGCAAAACTGTTGAAGCTATAAAATGATGTGAGAAAAGTGGGTGTAGTACTAATTTTCGTTAATAGCATTCCAAATTCTTTGACACTATGTACTTAACTTCGTGTTAATGTACTTTATTCAACGATAATTTACTTTTGATTTTTTAAATTTCCCATAGCAAACTTTTCGTTCATTTTCAACGTCGGAGTCACTGTCACTAACTTTTGCACAAATGTTACAAATAAGTACCGTAGTATCAGATGATTGATGGACTGACAACTTCCATGGAACCATCACTTCCGCAGATGTCATCATTTCTTTTGATCTTTGACTTCTGATTTCCCTTACACACTGATTTCACTGTACTGCAACGATTATTTGATTTCCAGCTTGATCAGCATGATGTGTGGTCGAAATTAAAGCCTGAGCAGAAACACAGGTTTTTGCCTTACTCTTTCTTTTCTTTTTACAACCAGATGGGGGTGTCATCTTCTCAAGTATCATTAAGTTGAATCCAGAAATGATGTTTCCACTCTAAAACGCCTTCAGAAAAGCAGACATGAAAATCATAACTACCAGTCTGCGAAAAGGATAACCTTCTTGAAATTGCCTCACGTTTACTTGTCATGCCTGTTTCAACGACCTGAACATCCAGCGGTTGTAGAATATAGTTGGTATGCGGTGGTAATGTGGTAATGACAATTTAATTCTTGGAGGCAATTTACAACGTGTCTGGTGTCACGTGGCTCACATGAGACTCCATTATAAGACTTACTGATCTCTCTTCAGTAACGTCGCGAAAAACTTCGCTGAATCACTTTAGAAAAGTAATTGTTAATCCACAAACTCAATAAGAGAGCTGCTGAAGCGTTAGAAAGGACACCATTCGACGAGACATCTGACATTCTTACTCCTCTAAAAATGATTAGGGGAGGACCAAATTCATGTGTACTATTTACAAATGGCAGTACAGTGTGAGTTTCCGTCTTATCTGCAGTTACGCGATTGTGAAAGTATTTCTTCCCTACCATGGTAACAACTTTACCTGGTTTTACAATCTAAGAAAGTGCAGTTTCGTTTCCGATGGACCAGATTTACAGTGCTGCCAGTTTTATCCTAACACTCCTCCAGTTCATCATAAAAATCTTTTAGTAGATCGCAATTGGCATTGTTGGGTCTACAGTAGGACAGGTGCTCCGCCGTATGAAGTCTCAAATTGTAGCGGTTACTAAAATCACGCCACCATTTCCAGTTTCCACAGCTTTTCACTTTACTGAATGGGAACTTGTCATTATTCCCACACTGTGTTTTAGAAATTGCATACGCCACATATCATTCTTCGGGTAGTGTTCAGACGGAAGCCCATTTCTTGCATTTGCATTATGAAACTAACTAACTTCCAGTTCACTCGTAAGGACAAACTGCCAACCCTTTTTGGCAATGGTCCCATTCCGTTTGTCAGCACTGCAGTCTACATTGTCCTTTACAGGACTGCATGGAACGTAGAAACGTTTAGAAGCTTTATACAATGAAGTGACAGAAGTCATGAGATACATTATGTGATCAAAAGTATCCAGACACTCCCAAAACCATACTTTTTTGTATTAGGTGCATTGTGCTGACACCTACTGCCAGGTAATCGATATCAGCGACCTCAGTAGCCATTAGACATCGTGAGAGAGCAGAAGGGGGCGCTCCACGGAACTCACGGACTTGGAACGTGGTCAGGTGATTGGGTGTCACTTGTGTCATACCTCTATACGCGAGATTTACAAGCCCATAAACATCCCTAGCTGTGAAGTGGAAACGTGAAGGGACACGTACAGCACAAAAGCTTACAGGCCGACCTCGTCAGTTGACTGACAGAGACCGCCGACAGTTGAAGAGGGTCGTAATGTGTAATACGCAGACATCTATCCATATCGTCGCACAGGAATTTCGAACTGCATCAGGATCCACTGCAAGTACTATGACAGTAAGACGAGGGGCGAGAAAATTTGGATTTCATGGTCGAGCGGCAGCTCATAAGCCACACATCACACCGGTAAATGCCAAACGACGCCTCACTTGGCGTAAGGAGCGTAAACATTGGACGATTGAACAGTGGAAACACGTTGTGTGGAGTGACGAATCACGGTACACAATGTGGCGATCCGATGGCAGGGTGTGGGTATGACGAATAGCAAGGTGAACAGCTGCCAGCAGCCCGCATCTCGTGGTCGTGCGGTAGCGTTCTCGCTTCCCACGCCCGGGTTCCCGGGTTCGATTCCCGGCGGGGTCAGGGATTTTCTCTGCCTCGTGATGGCTGGGTGTTGTGTGCTGTCCTTAGGTTAGTTAGGTTTAATTAGTTCTAAGTTCTAGGGGACTGATGACCATAGATGTTAAGTCCCATAGTGCTCAGAGCCATTTGAACCAGCCATCTGCCAGCATGTGTAGTGTCAACAGCAAATTTCGGAGGCGGTGGTGTTATGCCGTGGTCGTGTTTTTCATGGAGGGGCTTGCACCCCTTGTTGTTTTGCGTGGCACTGTCACAGCACAGGCCTACGTTGATGTTTTAAGCACCTTCTTGCTTCCTACTGTTGAAGAGCAATTCGGATTGGCGATTGCATCTTTGAGCACGATCGAGCACTTGTTCATAACGTACGGCCTGTGGCGGAGTGGTTAAGCAACAGTAACATCCCTGTAATGGAGTGGCCTGCACAGAGTCCTGACCTGAATCATATGCAATACCCTTGGGATGTTTTGGGACGCCGACTTCGTGCCAGGCCTCACCGGCCGACATCGGTACCTCTACTCAGTGCAGCACTCCGTGAAGAATGGGCTGCCATTCCCCAAGAAACATTCCAGCACCTAACTGAATGTATGCCTGCGCGAGTGGAAGCTGTCATCAGGGCTCAGGGCTAAGGGTGGGCCAACACTATATTGAATTCCAGCATTACCGATGGAGGGCGCCACGGACTCTAAGTCATTTTCAGTCAGATGTCCGGATACTTTTGATCACATAGTGTACCTCCTAATATCGTGTCGGACTTCCTTTTCCCCGACGTAGTGAGGCAACTCGACGTGGCATGCACTCAACAAGTCGTTGGAAGTCCTCTGTTGGGGTACAGAGTCGTGCTGCCTCTATAGCCGTCCATAATTGGCGAAGTATTGTTGCTGGTCCAGGGTTTTGTGCACGAACTGACCTCTCGATTACGTCCCATGAATGTCCGATGGGATTCATGTCGAGCGATCTGGGTGGCCAAATCATTCACTCAGTGTACCCAGAATGTTCTTCAAACATATCACCAACAGTTATGGCCCACTGACACGTTTCTGAACATGATGTCCATGACGCCTGTATATAAGAAGGGTAGAAGGACGGATCCTCAAAATTACAGGCCAATATCCTTAACATCGGTTTGGTGCAGGATTCTCGAACGTATTCTCAATTCGAATATAATGAATTTCCTTGAGACAGAGAAGTTGCTGTCCATTCATCAGCAAGGCTTTAGAAAGCATCGCTCCTGCGAAACGCAATTCGCCCTTTTTTCACATGATGTCTTGTGAACCGTGGATGAAGGGTATAAGACGGATGCCATATTCCTTGACTTCCGGATAGCGTTTGACTCGGTGCCCCACTGCAGACTCCTAAGGTACGAGCATATGGGATTGGTTCCCAAGTATGTGGGTGGCTCGAAGACTTCTTAAGTAATAGAACCCAGTACGTTGTCCTCGATGGTGAGTGTTCATCGGAGGTGAGGGTATCATCTGGAGTGCCCCAGGGAAGTGTGGTAGGTACGTTGTTGTTTTCTATCTACATAAATGATCTTTTGGATGGGGTGGATAGCAATGTGCGGCTGTTAGCTGATGATGCTGTGGTGTACGGGAAGGTGTCGTCGTTGAGTGACTGTAGGAGGATACAAGATGACTTGGACAGGATTTGTGATTGGTGTAAAGAGTGGTAGCTAACTCTAAATATGGATAAATGTAAGTTAATGCAGATGAATAGGAAAAAGAATAGTGTACTGTTTGAATACTCCATTAGTAGTATAGCGCTTGACACAGTCACGTCGATTAAATATTTGGGCGTAATATTGCAGTGCGATATGAAGTGGGACAAGCATGTAATGGCAGTTGTGGGGAAGGTGGATAGTCGTCTTCGGTTCATTGGTAGAATTTTGGGAAGATGTGGTTCATCTGTAAAGGAGACCGCTTATAAAACACTAATACGACCTATTCTTGAGTACTGCTCGACCGTTTGGGATCCCTATCAGGTCGGATTGAGGGAGGACATAGAAGCAATTCAGAGGCGGGCTGCTAGATTTGTTACTGGTAGGTTTGATCATCAAGCGAGTGTTACGGAAATGCTTCAGGAACTCGTGTGGGAGTCGCTAGAGGAAAGGAGGAGTTCTTTCCGTGAATCGCTACTGAGGGAATTTAGAAAACCAGCATTTGAGGCTGACTGCAGTATCATTTTACTACCACCAATTTACATTCCGCGGAAAGACCGCAAATATAAGAGAGATTAGGGCTCGTACAGAGGCATATAGGCAGTCATTTTTCTCTCGTTCTGTTTTGGAGTAGAACAGGGAGAGAAGATGCTAGTTGTGGTACGAGGTACCCTCCGCCACGCACCATATGGTGGATTGCGAGGTATGTATGTAGACGTAGATGTAGATGAATGGTTACAAATAGACTCCAAGTAGCCGACCAAAAACAATCAGCGTTAATGATCGGTCCAGTAGGATCAGAGGACCAGTCCATCCGATGAAAACACTGCTCACACTATTATGGAGCCACCACGAGCTAGCACAGTGTGTTGATGACAGGCGATTTCGTGCTGTTAGCAAAGGCGCTCCCTTCGGTCGTATGCTGCCATAGTCCACTAACGCCAAATTTCGCTGCACTGACCTAACAGTATCATTAATCGTAGGTTCCAAACTGAGTTCTGAGTTAATTCACGAAGCATTGCTTGTCTGTTAGCACTGACAACTCTACGCCAACGCCACGGCTCTCTGTCGTTAAGTTCAGGCTGTCGGTCACTGCGTTATCCGTGGTGAAAAAGTAATGCCTCAGATTTGATATTCTAGGCGTACTCTTGAAGCTGTGAATCTCGGAATACTGATTACCCTATCGATTTCCGAAAAGGGATGTCCCATGTGTGTAGCTCCAGTTACCATTCCCCGTTCAGAGTCGGTTAATTCCCGTAGTGCGGCCACAATCACGTCGTAGACCTTTTCACATGAATCACCTGAGTGCAGATGACAGCTCCGCCAATGCACTGCCTTTTATAGCATGTGTAGGCGATATTAGCGCTACGTGTATATGTGCAGATCGCTATCCCATGTACTTACTGTATTTCGACCACTTTTCTTCCAAAACCTTCTGAAGCGCTTTTCAAAGGTCGCCAGCTAAAGTGAATTGCTTTGATTTGCTCACAACACACATTTCTGGCTTTTCCTTCTTCACGAATTTGCTCAGAGACGGAGACATTTGTTCTGAAGTGGACTCAAAAATTAACAATTGATGTCGTAGTCCGAAGCGAGTGAATAAGTAATAGGGCGTTTAAATTCAACTGTGATGATTTAGATTAGAAATATGTTCCATACGTATTATAACTGCATGTAAGTGTCTGAATAATTACTTGAACAACTTGCCTTAATAAACATGTATTATTGGAGCAGCGTAGTTAACGAATTGTTGCCCTCAGCACAACACACAATGAACTACCTGTTTCACACCCGGTAGTCATTCCCACGCAGAATTCCTGTCCCGTTTGGAAACATGACTGCCATCTATTGACGACGGTTGGAACTGTGTGTAGAAGATCTGTCCTTACTTAAAGACAGAGACTGTGCCTACTGTCACGAAATACAGTATGTCACGGAGTTAGATAGGTTCACCCTTTTATGTATTTTTAGATACAGTTGTAGAACAGTCAAGGACATAAGGCAGAAGGATAGCATAGGAACACCATGGCGTCCATTCCGCAACCGTTGGCCCACACATAGTGTATGCGAAAGAAGTTGCTCCTCTTCCATCAGCAGTGTACTGTGGGTGGCTGGAGAAGGGAAGCTTTCGTAGTGAATGCAAAACATAGGCAGCTAATTCCCGTTAACAAGAAGTATCGTTGAACAGGCGCACAAAACTACAAACCTGTAGGCCTACATCGCTGATGCCATTTTTTTGTAGAATTTTTGAACTGGTTTTATGCTCGCATGGTATGACAAATAGGCAGACCGAAATTCTCCACTGTAGCAATCAACATTGATTTCTAAAACAACTGGTCGTGTGAAACCCAGTTTGCTCTATTCGTCCACCGCACCCAGAAAGCAGTGGATACCGCCGCCAATATGGCTGGCTCGTTCTTCACTTTCGGAAGGCGTTCGGTATAGTTTGGCACTGCCGCCTAATGAACAAAACACGAGCGTACGGAATATCAGACCAGCTGTGGGACGGGATCGAAGAATTCCTAACAACCAGAACACGGGATGTCATTCCCTACGGGAGGAACCGTTTAAACGTCCCAGCACCAAGGGAGTGTTACAGGCCTGCTACTGCACATTACGCGAGGTACAGATTAATTGCATACAAAAGCAAATTGTTCCTCTCGGGACTCTACTTCTTTCGTTCAGAACAAACGTGCAAAAACTAATTAAATAAAAACTATATAATTTCGCAAAAAATAAAACAGTATCTAATACTGTATTCCAAGAAAAGACAGAAGTACAAACATTTAAATATCCTTTTCAAAAAAGTAAACTGCTAGCGAAACGCATGCCCTTAGTGATCTAAATACTTGTCCTACTTAAACGACTTTTTCCTCATTGATATACAGGATGACAATTACTTAACTATATGAAATAAAATCGTCATAACTTCTGAATAGTTTGCCTTAGGACGTTCAAACAACACGGTTGGCCGCACGGCATTATGGGAATTAGTTTGCGCATGTACGGTTTGGTTTAGCAACGAAGCCCACTTTTATTTGGGGGATTGAGAATCCGCATTTCGCGATCGAGAAGTCTCTTCATCCTCAAGGCGGGCTGTATGGTGTGCAGTGTCCAGTGGTGGAATAATCAGTGCGATATTCCTTGATGGCATGGTGACTACCGAACGGTACGTGAAGCTTTTCGGAAGATGAAATCATCCCCATTATCCGAAGTGACACTGATTTCTGCTATATGTGGTTCATGAAAGACGGAGCTCGACCCCGTCGAAGCAGGAGAGTGTTTGATATCCTGGAGGAGCACTTTGGGGACCACATTCTGGATCGGGAGTACTCAGAGGCCACTGGCTTGGGCCTCGATTGGCTGCTATATTCTCCGGATCTGAAAACAGCCGGCTCCTTTTTGTGTGGCTAAAACAAAGACAAGGCGTACAGCAGTTCATTGCTGAGCTGAAAACAGTCATTCAGGAGGTCATCGACAGCATCGATGCTCCGACACTTCAGCAGGTCATGCAGAATTTCGCTATTCGTCTGCGCCACATCATCGCCAAGGATGACAAACATATCGAACTTGTCATAACCTAAATCCGAATATGTGTATTGACGTTTGCATGCTGAGTAAAGTGTGTGCACGCCGTAGTTTGTAACTAATTTGCGTTTTTTTCGTATAGTTCAATAATTGCCAAACTGTATGTGAAAAATGGTCAATTAATTTAGAGAAATCTGTATTTCGCGCCCTTTCACTTTCTACATAAGCTTATGTGCCTACATTATCATGTATACTCTGCGAATCACTGTAAACAGTGTGACACACAATGATTCTTATTGAACAATACATTAAAGTCTGTTCCTGTTCCATGCGAGGATGGAGCGTGTGAAGAATGAATGCTTCCGCACCTCTATGCGAGCAGTTATTTTCATGATTTCGTCTGCACGATCTCTGCGGGACAGATTCATAGGGTGCTGAAGAACGTTCGTGGCTTCTACTGTGAAAAATGGAGTATTTCAAGCATATATTTCTGAGGGACATACGGCGTCTTGCTTAGTGTTCTGTTCCCATTTAAGAGTTTTCAGCATTTATGTTACAGTATTTCGCCAGTCAAACAAATGTGACCATTCGTATCCCATTACTACTACTGAAAGATTTCCAACTGCATAACCATTCATGACTTACTGTAGAATATAAGTATTTTTTTAACTTGAATTGGAAAAAGAAGGATAAACTTTTGAAACAGCCAAGTTCTGTTAGATATATCAGGACGGCTTTAAATATATTTCTTAACAACATTACCTGTGGTGAAAAAAAAAAAACAAGATAAATCTCGTTAGTAATATCTTTGAAAACTTAAGTAATCAATTTTTAAGATCTTAAAAGAAAGTTTGTATTGCTACTGTTATGCCAGAGCCAAGGTAGCCCGTGAGGGCTGGCAACCCATATTACACCACAGAGGACGGGGTTGTCTATGTCCAAGGCGTACCAAAAGCACCATGGTAAACACGGGTTATTTACATACAAGATAATGGAACCAGACATGCCGAGCACTACTTCCTGCAGGGGGAGCTCGAGCCATGGCCAGCTGCAAGCATCACTACGCCAAAACCTGATTGGCTGGAGACAGCTATTTACTGGCTAGAACCAGCCTCCAATTTCAGTTCACTCGAGATGCCGAACTCTTGGACTTCGACCACTGAAGATTACGTCTTCATCTCTGAATTGGATTTTTACTAGTGTGTGTGTGTGTTACCACGAGCCTTTGTGGAAAATTAGAAGTGAACTTTTGTTTGCCTCAATTAGGATACTTTTACTGGCATCGTTATTGTTACCTTTCTTTTGTTGTTCAGTCATCAACCTTGTAAACTTACATAAATAAAGTTGTGTTTGTGAAAAATTGCGAATTGTCAGTCGTAACAGCTACGTATGCTTCTGTAACATACTTCATGTCCTGGCATAAGCTGTCGCCAGTACACCGGTCAGCAAAGATGAAGCATGAAGATCGATTAGTAGGCGATGGATCAAACGTGCCTATCACAAGAGAGGCCAGAGACACACCCACGAGCAACAGGCTGCGAACGCGCTCTGGACAGCAAGTATTTAGGCAGCCGCCGCTGACCGGAGGGCCTCACTGACTAACACTCCAGTTTGGCGTCTGTCAGTATACTTGGAGAGCGGGTTTAGCTGGCCACAGGCTACGACAGTTCATAGCAACCAGATTGTGACTATAGCAGGACTAGTTGATCTCAACCGGAATTGTACTTTATTAGCAGTGAGACGTTACATCAGACTGCAAGAGGACTATTACTGATGAGCTTGTACCACAACACATGGACTCTATTCAAGTTATGTAAATTTTCATATAGATAAAGAATCTTATCAATCCAGGTGTGCATTTGCGTTGTAGCACGAGGATACCGGCCACCCATAACAACATCCTCTCCATTGCTTCCTTGCGGTACAAGACTCTACACATCATTCCCTAAAACTAGGTACTTAATTGTGAATAAGTGTTGTCAGTTACTGAATAAATAAGTGTCCAGTTACAGGCTCTGTCAATCTCTCATCCTCGCAAAGCTAGTTGAGCAGATTCTTTAATATGTTTACTGGCAGTTTACACTCGATGGCCAGCATTTCGGACATGTTGAAAGTTTCAGCACGTATTCTGTCGTATGATCCTTTCTGCTAGCTATTTATGACGGCAACCGAGCGAGGTCGCGTAGTGATAACGCAGTGCACTCACATTAACGAGGACGGATGTTCATATCCTCGTCCGCACATCCACATTGAGGTTTTCCGTGGTTTCCCCCACATCACTTGAGGCAAATGCTGGGATGGTTCCTTTTGCAAAAAACGAGGCCGATTTCCTATCCGTAAATTGGCTTGAATTCGTTTCTAATGACATCGTCGTCGACGGGGCGTCAAATCCTAATCATCCTTCACTTCAGTCAGCGTCGTTACTAAGTAATCATACGCTATTGCAATGTGCATACTCTCATACTGCAGAGTCTTAGGTGGTACATTTATTCTTTCGTGTTTACACTCAACCTTACAAGTGTGAGATTTGATTCTTAAGAGCTATTGCTATTCATCATTCGTCAAGTTTCTTTCTCTTATGCACGTCAGTTAAACTCTAACTCTATAAATTGTTTCTTGTCTGACAAGTCAATACGTAGGATATGGTGCCTTTAGCGTTAGCCTGGAAGCACTCACAGAAGAATTTTGTAAAGCCTATCACCGAGGGTAGTAAAAAAAATTGGCTATGCTTTCCACTGTATAGAAAGGCAGGGCTGTTTAGTGATTAGGCTCTTCACCACTACAGTGCCTTTGAGCACTAAATATGATTTATGAGTTGATTCTTTTTTGCACGCCACTGTATACATTACTTCTGAAGGACGCTTCCCCCGGAAACATTTGCTTTCAACTAATCCCTTTCGTTCTATAGATTCAATTAACTGATGTTGGAGTCCTAATGAAGATTTGACTTTATGAAATAAAATCGTCATATCTTCTGAACGGTTGGCATTAGGACGTTCAAACTGCACGATTGCCCGTAGGGCATGATGGGAATTAGTATCGAATGCATGGTTTGGTTTATCGACCAAGCCCACTTTCTTTTGGATGGGTTCGTCAATAAGCAAGACTGGCTCGTTTGGGGGACTGAGAATCCACATTTGGCGATCGAGAAGTCGCTTCACCCTCAACGGCTGACTGTGAGGTGTGCAATGTCCAGTCACTGATTGATCGGTGCTATGTTCTTTGATGGCACTGTGAGTACCGAATGGTGCGTGAAGGTTCTGGCAGATGAGTTCATCCCCATTGTCCAAAGTGACACTAATGTAGCTCATGCAAGACGCAGTTCGACCCCATGGAGGTAGGAGAGTGTTTGATGTTCTGGAGCAGCACTTTAGAGACCGCATTGTGGCTCTGTGGCGCCCAGAGGCCACTGACATGGGCCCCAATTGGCCGCCAAGTTCTCCGGATTTGATCACATGCGACTCCTTTTTATGAGGCTATTTAAATACGAGGTGTACAGTAATAACACCAAAACCATTGCTGAGCTGAAAAGAGCCATTCAGGACGCCACGCAGAATTTCGCTATTTGCCTGCGCCACATCATCGCAAATGATGGCAGGCATTTCGAACACGTCATAACCTAAATCCGAAAACCTGTAGTGACGTGTACATGTTGAATAAAGTTTGTAACTAATTTGCGTTTTTTTCATATAGGTCAGTTACTAACTGTAACTCTGTATCTTCCACCTGGGCAATGCAGGTACACAATTCGCATATCTGTAAGTCAGTATGATTACCAAACCAGTCGCTCACTATTTCTGCGAGAGACTTCCCTTGACTGATTTTACTAATTTTTGTCACTTTTCCTTCTCAGTTAAATGTGCGGTTACTTTTGTCCTATCGTTTCCCCTTCCTAGGGCACCTTACCCTTGAGGGCATTGCCCCAGACATCCCAGACTAGTTGCGCCTCTGATATTATCACCGGATAGTTTCATTAGTTGTGCGGTGATTACTTTCTCCTATTTTCTTAGAGTGACGCAGATTTCAACAATGCAGAGGTCTCTGTAACGACCCAGGCCGTTGCTTAGCAACAGTCTGCAACGAGACGATTGACGAGCAACATGGAGGTATGCGTCCTCACTCAGAAATATCTTGAGAAGATCCAGTGAGAACATGGGGCAACGATAGCACTCGGAAGGTAAGTCACCAACAAACATCAGAAAATCATTAGTTTTGTCAAACAATAATATTTAATTGCCTATTATTGTAAGTGTTGTGTTTGTGTCAACGGCATTACATCGTCCAAGGTTTCGAAGAAACGCACGAGCGATTTGTATATCTGGTGCTGTTCAATAGATCGAGTGAGATGGTCTATTCGTAGAGGGACGTGGTTTGAGAAATCAAGACTTCCTATGAAAACTATTTTATTACTTTCTTCCTTTTTTGTTTAAGATCTCGTGTTTGGCTTGCTGCTAATGAGCCAGACAGACCTTAAGACTTTTTTAGACTGTTATTCGTTTGCCGCGAAGTTTGTTCGGATTTTGTTAAGAAATGGAAAAAAATTGTGGGTGACACTGGTTTCACAACACCTATCACATCGTGATGTCATTTTGACGTCACATGCAACATCGACGACCGCTATCGACTTTAGTTAGCGTTCTATACGGGCCTCTCACAAGACTAAATACACAAATATCGAAGATTTATAAAAACACGTCGTTTTTGGAATGATTTATTATAATTAATGCTATAGTTAAAATTAAGCATGACACATGTTTGTATTATAATTTGCAGTATACCGTTTCAAGGTAACGGAGCACTGAAAATTTATCACAAACACTTTTCCATAATCGTTAAATGTCGGTTAATAACGAATCAATGACACCAGTGTCCAAGAGGTAGTGTTATAACCAAGACATAAAAGAAATACCACACGAGTAACTGTTAGCGTAACGAATGAAGTCGTGGTTTCTGGAGTCGAAAGTTGTAGGTTCGTATCACGCCACAAGCAAATATTTCACTTTTTATGTCAGCGTTGTTAACACGATCTGAAACTTTCTGAGGATTGTAATACAAGTATGTTCTGTGACATTCTGCATTATTTGGGTTTCCGTCTGATTAGAGAAGACAGGGTCAAACGAACATTTAGCTACTTCCGAGTCTATGGTTAAGCAAGTGCAAAGAGACGCAATTACGTTCATATTGTTCATTGTCACAAATATTTCGCAGGTTGTTTACGAATATGTGGTGATTTCTCAGTGTGCGGTTAGGTAGGAATCTAAGAGGGCAGCTTAAATTGTTGTGAGTGAATCGGGGAGAAATAACATTCATATTCTTCTTTGTCACAAAGATTTCGCTTTTTATTTATAAATATTCGACGATTTCCGAATTTCTGGTCAGGAAGGATCCTAAGAGTCCACTTTTAAATGCTGTGACTAAAACGAGATTCAATAAAATTCGTATTCTATCTTTTCACAAATTTTTGGCTCTTTGCTTCCGAATATGTGGCGATTTCCGTGTGCGTGTTTAGGCAAGAAGCTAAGAGGACAGCTGAAATTGCTGCGAGTGAATCGAGGAAGAATAACGTTCATATTCTTTCTTGTCACAAAGTCGATAACCGATCATGTTGTCGTCGATATTGCATGGGACGTGAAAATGACGTCGCGTATGGGGGAAGTGTGAAGCGAATGTTAGCCAAAATTGGTGGACCGGGGTTACTATAGTAACTGTTGAATCCCAATTTGCAAAGAAAAGTTGAGAGAGGGCGTGATGTTGTTGGAAAATGGGTTTGAACAGAAGTTTCTTCAGGAAATCGCTCTTCTCCAGACATGATTTTTAAGGTACTTAAAGATAGGAAAGCTTGCACTATGTTTCAGTTAGTCAAAGCTGTATAGCAGATGGATGAGTTATAATGTCAGATGGGCGGGCTAGTTATAAGGGGTTAGACGAGGTTGGGTACATGCATTTGGTTGTGAATCATTGCGTTGAATTTAGGAACAAAAAGCAGGGGTATGTAAAAACACAATTGATGGACACTGAGAGGCGATTAGAAATACTATTGGGCGGGGAAAACGGAGAATTTCAGTAAGTCAGTCAGATGAGTATGTCTGGAGGAAGAATATGCTAAAAACTCCGTGCTTCTTTGAGGTTTTTCTGGAAGGGCGGGGTGGATGTACACGTCAAAGAAAGAAAGTTAAGTTTATGTTTTGGAATGGTGACGCATTTTTGTTGTTTTTAATTTTTGCAATTATTTTTGTTGCGTTAATTTTGTTTCATGTTTGGTCTTGAAGTGTTAAGATTTTTGAAATGGTTTCACAGGTAGCCTTGATTTCTTGGACGTCAACCTATTGGGAATACTAATCTGCTATTGGTAAGTACTAGAGCGTAACCCTATTACTATAATTTTAATTTCTATACTGATTTGGTCTAACAGTGACTTACTGAATGATGGTCCTTGCATTGTGTGCTGATGTTGGCAGTTATTTGATATTGGTGTAAGCGAATTTGTGGTTAGCAACTCCGTATAAGCCAAGGAGGAGGTGGAGTGGAAAGAGAGATGTTTTTATTGAAATTATGGAAGAAGCTCCGAATTTACGGGAAAGTCGTTACCTCGTAATTCAATTGAACACCTTAGTGTCACGGTAATTTATTGGTTTAGCCGGAGGTCTAGGTTAGGATGGAATGTGATGATTTGATTTTGAGTTGGCAAAGCCATCGATTCTTTCAGTGAGAAAGGTGCCTGTGGCGACACACTGATCTGTAGCGTAGCCCGAGGTCTAGGTTAGTTTGGAATGCAATAGTTTGGTTGTGAGCTGGCCAACGAATGTGCCAGTGGAAAACTTACTGTGGCGAGAGACTGACGTCTAGCGTACACTGAGGACTAGGTTAAGTTATAATCCAGCAGTTTTATCTTGAAAGCCAAGAAAACTACAGGTATTAAGAGATTCCCGCATAGTGTAGGACGAGACCTGTGTTAAGTGTAATGTGCAGATTTCGTTGAGGTGTCGAAGAAAACGAATGCCACCACGAATGTACGAAGCCTGGTTGATTTGTATCGCATGTCCAGATATATGTTCCTCTTTGCAGTAACCTACTAGTATTTACGACTTCGCAGAATATTTGGATTATGTGGTTCAATCACGACTTAGAAGTAGAAAACTGCAGCTGGTACTATCTACGAAAGAGTATTATCATTGACTAACAAGATTATATTGATTTAAAGTTATCAGTTTGTTCGTTGTGATGCTTATTTGGCTTAGTTCCGAATATGTCACGATTTACGAGGAATTATTTATTAGAAATATTTCGCTGTTTCCGAGTATAATATAAGGTACATTTATTCGAGAAGCCAATATTATTTCCGGGAACCATGGGAGCCATTATAACAATAGCACACATTGAAAAAGTAGCTGGGACTGTTAGTGCGTTTCTAGTTAACTTTTTCCTATATTATAGTTTCGGCCTCTTTAGTAGCATGATTTTTCACTTATATGGGCTGTATTTTGAGAAAATTAATATGTCTTTCTTACTCCGGTAGTTTCTGTCCTTTTCGACAGCTACAAGTAATTGTAGTTGTCAGTTATGATTCCAATTAGTGTCCAACAAATCATCTACAGTATTTTAAATTCGTAATGAAATGTCCTTTGACGTATACGTGATGTAGCGTACTGTCGAAAAGTTTCCATTTCTACCAGCATCTGTGTTTCCCCTTCATATTGTACTTTCTGACGTCCATTGTGGTGTTAGAGTGCGTTTTTACAATAGGTCCCACTCGATTTCTTTTTTTTTTTTTTCTAAACACTATTCCTTTCATTACAATATTCGTAATTCGAAGTGTTTGTTTCACGACATTTTTAATTTTGTACTCACTGTTGCTCTTTATTATGGTGAAGAAATCCACATTGATAAGACGTCACATTCGGCATAATATTTACGACGTTTTCCGCATATTTCTTACATCACTAGCCAAAGCCGACGAATCGTATCGAAAACTCCTCCTTACCCAGTTTGCCTATGTCAGTGTATATAGGAGGAGCATGAATGTTATAAATCTTGCAATAACTGGAAAATCGGAATACTCCAAATTATACATTCTCCTACGAAATTCCTGTGCCAAGTTATCTCTGTATTCCTTCGTACGAATATTGTTCGACAAGTCGAGCGTGTTACCTTTGTGTCTTAAAACTGATACTTTCCACGCACATATCATAAGAAATAATTTTGTACATTTTATAAGAATTTCTGATTGTTTTAATGGTTTCAAAGGTAGTCTACAAGACAATTTCCCTTTTAAATCATAGTTACCTTATAAATGAAATGAAATGGCGAGTAAATCTGTTATTTCTACTTACGTATTATTAAGTAATAATTAAATAATTTTTAGTCTTTGTGCCAGCGCAGTTCGTATCCTCTATCCGAGTACAGGGCGTCCACCTTTCCTTGGCTTCTCATCCCACTGGTACTGAATCGGTATAAATCGCTGAAATTCGAGCTGCTAATATGTTGCTTCTTCTCACTCCCAACCCTTGCTGTTCAATACGCCTGGCATTACAATCGTAATAGTTACATGCTGTGTTTCATTTCAGTGGAAAGTAATTTTTAGAAGTGAATACGACTTGTATATGACTTCTTTGTGGCACTGCGTGGTCTGACACGACAAATACTATCCGTTCACTCTGAAAAGACGTATCGATAAATATATAGGTCTTCAAATTTAGTTACATATAACATTTCTGTAATCTTTAACTCTGCCTGTTACATCTGCTTTCATTTACGAGTTCACAGACGCACTGAACAAGGCGTCGTCTTCTAGCTAAAATTGAGTAAATGATGCCCATTTCTGTATGTGAGAATGATTTCCAAAAGAAACTTTGATTTTTAATCTAATGGCGGGATTCTTTTTCTTTGTTGACGGGGTGGAGTATTTGTAAGTTGTAAACTACGTCTGCGCTTGATGTTCATCTTCAGCTACGTGTATGGCAAATGTGGACTTGCTTAAATTGTTTAAATGAAGAGCGTCCGTGTGTTCCCAAAAACTTACAGTAAAACGTAGCTGAAGATGAGCATCAAGTGACACATATTGCTCGCAACTTACAAATACTCCACCTGGCCAATAAAGGAAAACGAGATAACTTACTTGACGAAATTAAAATTTCATCTCGGAAATGTGCGTATCCAAATGACACCCTAATGACCGGACGGGGTTACCCAACACAATTTTTCCAAGGGAGTTCCATAACTTACTTGTAAACCACACACTAAGTACAGTCGTTAGAAAACATAATACTAATAACAAATAAAAGGTGATATATTTCAGTTGTTATATCAACGTGAGCCCATCTGTTGTATGTAGTAGGTCACCATCATATAAGTTAGCTCTTTTGCTTTCATTTTTTGTAAATGCTGCGCAGACCGTGAGTAAGAAGTGCAATATTAATTATTTTATATTAGTTGTGTGGTGTCACCGCCAGACACCACACTTGCTGGGTGGTAGCCTTTAAATCGGCCGCGGTCCGTTAGTATACGTCGGACCCGCGTGTCGCCACTATCAGTGATTGCAGACCGAGCGCCGCCACACGGCAGGTTTAGAGAGACTTCCTAGCACTCGCCCAAGTTGTACAACCGACTTTGCTCGCGATGGTTCACTGACAAAATACGCTCTCATTTGCCGAGAAGATAGTTAGCATAGCCTTCAGCTACGTCATTTGCTACGACCTAGCAAGGCGCCATTACCAGTTACTATTCATACTGTAATAAAGTACAGTCAAGACCGACGTTCACCATTAATGGATTAAAGTTAAGTATTCCACCAGCTACGTCCGTTTTTTCTAAATTCTAATTTCCTTGTCCTGTTCCAGACCTCACGCCAGCCTGCGTGAGCTAAAACGCGTGCCTTTCGGCTTCCTCTAGTAACGGTGTTGGCTCTCCTGCCAACCCTCAACAAGTTGCACTATATTTTTTTAAATACTGAATATGGTTTAAATAGCCAAGTCGCTACCACATCTATTATTTAACAGTACGTAATAGTACATTCATGACAAGCGATTTCAATTTTTTAGACATACTAAAGCTTAAAGTAGAAATAGTGCTTTCAGAACCCGTGAGTAAAAAGTAACTTTGACCATAGACACCATTTTCCGATAAAAACAGAGATCTTAGACGGCAACATGCCGAATACCGCACTGCTGTTGTGCAATACACAAACGATAAAGTGATTCTCGCACGATTATAAACCGAGGGCGCTTCGCTGCTACTTGACTCGTTTAGCGTCAGTATACGTTCTGCTTCAAGACTGCTTGTATCGCAGTTATATTCATTTGTTATTAGACACCTTCTTTGAGTTGTTAAGGGTGTACTGCTGGTTGATTAGGAAGGAGTTGAAGTTTTTGGTATGTAACTCACGTGATCCGATTTCATTTCTGTAACGTTGAGACGTGTGGAGTGTGCTGTTCACTTATGTTTTGTGCTTTTTTGGTAACAGATGTCTGAAGATGGGCGTGATCCCGAAACGCGTAACATGTTCTAATAAAAGAGTCAGTTGAACATCTCATGACTTTATTGCGATTGTACAGTCGTGGACAAAACGAGCGAGACCCCTCCCCTTTTCCTTATGCTGATCCGCACAGCTTCAAAGTCTGCTACACAGCATAACAGGCAAGGCGACGAAGTGCTACCAACATACTATGCACAGGCGTGAAATTGACAAACCATCCGAACTTTGTCAGACTGTTTTCAATCATGTCTAAGACTATATTAATGCTGATTATTGTGTTAAACACAACACATAAATATAAGATATAAATGAAAGAAGAAACTATAATTAGTATGAACAATACTAATAAAGATGAATTTCAGCTTATCGATATAACATAACTGTTTTAGTGAGACAAAATACCCCAGATCGTTACGAATTAGCAAAATATTTTGCGTGTTCGGCTGCGAAACGATCTGTGTCAACGTTCAGACCAGTCATACTGGATTACCTTTCCTGACCAATCATGAAAGTGTAACGAAATTCAGTTAAAAATCATTCAGTGCCACACGTAAGTCAATTCAATTGTTGACAGAAGCGGAAAAAGTAGGCAGTAACAAGTATGAAATTCTACAAGATCTTCGTATTTACATCCGCAGGTTGCCACAACAGAATAAAGGTAGCAATAAAACGAATTGGGGGGCGCGAGAATTTCTTAAAATTGCTTTGCTGATAGTCTACCTGCCTCCATCGAGATTAGAACCGAAAACAAACCAGACCTCCCTTGCAGTAGCAAACAGCTTTCACTACGCTAGCAGACAATCCCATACATGAATAAGCCGGCAAATTTCTCAATGAAAATGGCAAAATTATCTGCACTTTCTGTTGCATAGAGCTTTCTGGACTCAAAAACAAGAATTTTCTACCTTTATGTCACCGCTTATCTGAGAATCATTCGGGATGTTTAACGAAAAAACAAAATACTGTTATTAGCGAGTAAATTTAGTAGGATAATTCTGCACCACCCAGGATATAAACGGATACATAGCTGCCAAACGTATTCTACAATGTTTCGAATTCTACATTAGACTCGCCACAGCCATAAAACGTTCATTAGCCGAACTGTTCCTTAAGCTAGCTTGCAATGGCAATGCTCGCAATTCTAAAACGTGGTAGCATTAATACTGGGATCTGAATTACCACGTGTATAGGCAAATGGATTTTATTTGCATTCATGTAAACGTGATTTGGATCGAAAGCGTAGCTACGAGTAATATGCTGATGTATCGACTACAACTAGAACATTTCCAATAAACAACAGGGGAAATTATTTACGCGGTCTTCATCTTTAGTAACTGTCGTAGCTGTTTTCGTTGTTAAGATTTCGTCACCTAAATCGGTAAAAATGGAACCCTGCTAGTCTCACCTTCTTGACCGTCTAGCTGTGCTACCAACCCTTAAAACCCGTTTACCTCGCTCGTTTTGTCCACGACTGTACAGCACTCGTTGCCAGTTATTATCATAAAAATTATTGCAGGCCTCGAACGGGATTTTATGTCCTGTATATCCAAAACCAGTCCTGGACGGTGCGAGCCGGCCGGTGTGGCCTAGCGGTTCTAGGCGCTTCAGTCCGGAACCGCGCTGCTGCTACGGTCGCAGGTTCGAATCCTGCCTCTGGCATGGATGTGTGTCACGTTCTTAGGTTAGTTAGGTTTAAGTAGTTCTAAGCTCTAGGGGACTGATGACCTCAGCTGTTAAGTAACATAGTGCTCAGAGCCATTTGAACCATTTTTGACGATGCGAGCTGTGTGAAGGGTGACCCTGTCGTCTTCGAACACAGCACCGCCATTGGGTAACAACCAAGGGACGCACGTTACCGGCCAAAGCGGTCACATAATCCTTGGCGGTAATGCGACGCAGAACACTCCTGGGGCTCGTGGAATACCACGATATGGCTGCTGGAACCATAACGGAATCACCGCCATGTTTCGCACTTATAACGAAGTCGCAGAGTGTTTGCCATACATAAATCTCTTCCGAACAAATGACGTTCTTCCACTGTTCGATAGTCCAGGTTCTCCGGCATCTGCACCACGTTTTCTGTGTAGGCTGCTCGCATCCCTGATGTGTGATTCTGGAATACCATATCGCCCTGCAATTCCCTGCTTATCGGTTTGCCTTCGTGCTGTTTAGGCGCTGGCAGTGTCGCGGGTGTGACTTCAGTTCTGCTGTGACTTTTGCAGTTGGCGTCCTCCTATTTCTCATCACAGTCCTCTTCGATCACCGTCCGTCACGGTCACTCAGCACTCCCTGTCTTTGTGACATGGATGTGGTATGTGGTACAATTCCTCGATACAGTGTCTCTTGAAGCACCATACAATTCTGCTGCCTTGGTAACGGAAGGACCCATCAACGAACAACAATAAATTTCTCACCTTCGAATTCACTTAGCTCCGACATAACGCACAACTACACGGAAATCTGTTCTCACCGCGATTGACGCTTGCAACGTATTGAGGACATTGCACCGGTCCAGTTCGTGGTCAAATACAACAGCACAACTTGCAAGTTTGGCTGACATCTGCATTTTTGTTCAAGCGTCAATTGCTTGCGCTGTTCCCATATTTTTGTACAACTCTTGCACATCGAACGAGTGAAATGTGAACATAAAAATCGCGAAGTATAATAGCTAAACAAAATTGTTATTATCACACTCCAGCTGCAGCAGCCAAACTACAGTCGATGTTTTATCGATGTACTAACTACAGATTGAAATGTGTGTTTTGGCAAATGAAGATGGGTGAATGTTCGAAACGCGTGCTGACATAAATAAAAGTTCATGAAAAACTGACTGTTTCCGGTATTCTTTAAAATAATATATAATTCACAGCAACGGAGCTCAACAACCAGTTGCACGGATAATTCATTTCTCATGCTGTGTAGTTGCAAAATTAATACATTGAGTGGCCTCTGACACACAAGAATAGTCATGGGCCGTGATTAGAATAAACAAGTTAAAATAATATTGACGGCGTATCATCATGCCACTGGATCACGTACAAATAGTAAAGAAATTACTTAGGTTAAGGGGAAATAATTTAGAAACATGTTCATCAATACATACAATGGAGGTTAAAAATATGTAGAATATTTTGAGAGGTGGTAGTAACTATCAAAAGAAAAAAGAAAAAGTCCATCGACTCTAAAGTGCATACTTTAAGACTTATGAACACTTATTGCGCATCTTTATGTTTCCGCGGCGCAAAGATTGTTCGATAAAATTTCAGGCGCGCAGCGGCAAAATCCAGCTTCTCCTTCCACTATTTCGGCTGATTACCGTCCAGCCATCTTCTGAGTGAGCTGAGGTGACAAACGCCCCAGCAGATACAAAAGGCGTCTTTTGTATCTTTGGCCGCACACGCAGTGGTTCGGTCCTCGGGTTTAAAAGGACGGAGCAAGTGCTAGAGTGTTAGTCACCTCGGCTCACTCTGAAGATGAATGGACGGTATTCAGCCGGAATATTAGAAGAAGAAGCTGAATTTATGCTGCTGCACGCCCGAAATTTTATGAACACTTGTTCATCTTTGATTCTGTTAAACGCACCTTTTCTATTGAACAAGTGCTCATAGCTCTAAAAGGTGTGCATTTTGGAGCCCATATTTACTGGACTTTTTTTCTTGTTTTGTTGGTTGCTACCGTGCCTCAAAATGTTCAGCACTCTTTTTCACAGCCTATGTCTTGATGTCAAAAGATGAAACTGATGTACAAGCCTCAAAGCAATATAACACGTGTTAATTTCACAGTGAGCAACCACAACACTAACTTCTCAGTTCACAAAGTTTAATAAAAGGCACCACTCTTCTATAATGGAAGAGATTGTGACGATTTTGATTCTCCACCACGACGGATTGGAACTACAACATTTTTCACCATAATCGGCTTCCATTTAGTCAAAAGCGAGCAACCTGCGACTTTCCATTTTGCGGTGCGGTAAAGAACTCCCGCAAATTTGAATACGGAGTAATCACTAGAGGTGTACAAATTCTCCTTGCAGCCTGCTTGCCCCTAGCTCCTCTGCAACCATTCATGCAGGTCAGCCTGCGGCGACGCAAACACATGAGTGCGCGTGTACTGAGGCATTGTGGGTAATGAGGCCGACTTGGGCTCCCGCAAGCCCGACCTACCTGGGTTCCCGCAGGCCCGCCAAGCTTCACGGGACCCGCTCAGCTTGCTGCGCCTGACAACAGGTTGCGCTGTCAAGCTGCCGTGACTAGAGTAGCCAGGTAGTTAGCCCGCAGTTCATTTATCGCAACGGTGGGGGCAGCACAATAAATAGGTCGAACTTAAGTGAGACTGAAAAAAAATTGACAACTGGCGAATACATGCTGGTAACGAAACAGAGCACAAGTGCCGCATGGGAAACGTTTTCGTGTGTTTATGAGGCCGCTTCAAATAAATCGGTAGGTGTGTCTCAATGCAAACTATGTAAAAAGCTCTTAAGTACTTATTCGGGAACCTCGAGTATGTTACGACATGTGTGCAAATTTGACAAGCAGTTCCCTCACTCCGTAAATATCTTGAAAGAGGACAAAGATTTAGTGGCCGAAAAGTGCGTCGAAATGTGTGCTAAGGACCTGAGACCATTTAGCAGTATAGAGGGAGAAGGATTTCATGGTAACCCGCAAACGATGTCAAAATCTTTTGTAAGGTACTCTATTCCATGCACTGTCCGAAATATTACGTAGACAGTGATGTTCCTCTTGATGGTCAAGCGTGCAAAATTTCTTCAAGATCCGAATAAAACTGTAGGTTGGTGTAGAAGAGTGTAATTAAAGCACCCTCCGCCATGTACCATTCAGAATTTTAAGCAGACAGCGCCCTTCATCCTGCTTTGAATATCAAGTGTGCCAAATTTCATCAAGATCGGAATAAAAACGTACAATTTGTCGAATTCCGTTAGGTAAAGTAACCTCTGCCATGCACCCTACGAAATTTTATGTAGACTGTGACCTTCCTCTTGCTTTCAAGGTATAGTGTGCAAAATTTCATCAAGATGTATGCAATACAAACACACGGACACAACGGACACAATGAAAACGCACTTACAGTTTTTCTCAAATTTTCCAATTTTTCGGTCAATTTCCCAAAAATTTTATTTCATAAAAACCTTGTCCTGAGAATTACGAAAACAGCAAAAAAAAAAAAAATGCCGAATTCGTCCAGCCGTTCTCGAGTTTTACGCTTATCAACACATTTGGCAATTCATTTTGTTTATATTGATAATAAGCCCGAAATATACGCGTAAAGGAAGAATGTACAAATAAAACCCAATATTTTTTGACCATGTTGGGGTTTGTCTTTTGGTGCTCAGGTAAAACAAAAACTTTTAATTAACGTTCATAATGCGACAATGACGAGCCGGCCGAAGTGGCCGTGCGGTTAAAGGCGCTGCAGTCTGGAACCGCAAGACCGCTACGGTCGCAGGTTCGAATCCTGCCTCGGGCATGGATGTTTGTGGTGTCCTTAGGTTAGTTAGGTTTAACTAGTTCTAAGTTCTAGGGGACTAATGACCTCAGCAGTTGAGTCCCATAGTGCTCAGAGCCATTTGAACCATTTTTAGCGACAATGACGCGCGCAGACTAAACGGCCGCGTAGCGCAGCTCAGCAGTAATATGGGCAGGCAAGCAAGTTTCCCGCAGCCTGCCCGGGTTGGGTTCTGCTTGGCTTGGCTGGGAGTGAAGCAGCCTGCCCGTTCTGTTGACAACGCGCGGCGGCCTGCCCGCCTGGCCACCGGGCAAGCATGGGCGGGTTAAAAGCGGGACATGTACACCACTGGTAATCACGAATCAACTGTGCAGTAATTCAGTAAGCAGTTCCGAAGAAACCTAACCATTTCACCTAAGTTCCACTACGACAACAACTGGAATGACTTCATCCAATCTATTCAGCATTCTGGGAACTGGAAACCAGATTGACGCCAGATACAACCACTCTTCCTTCCAACACTTCTTCTCAACTAGTATAAGAACAGAACATGGTGAGGTACAAATTAACAATGGCGGACCCGTGTTCGAACAATGAAAAATGAATGTTCCAAATCGCGAATGCTATTCGTTGGTTAATAGACAAATCGACCTCCCAAAGACACGCAGATGTCACATTGGACAAGCAAGGAGTTTGCAGAGAGTGCTTATTTGGATCAATTGAAGCTGAGTGTAGCAGAGGAAGGCAAAGTATTACGAAGATCAATATCGCGATCTCCTAAAATTAAATTATGGTGGGTAAAGATAAAACTCAAGAATGAAAAGGCAACTTTAAAACTAACGTAACATAGAAGCAGTAAACCCAAAAACAAAGTAAGGCATGCATCTTTTGGTGACCATATCCGTATCAGCTGTACATAAATTGCAGTAGTTTATAATGAAAACGTGTTTTTGCAGGCTGCACGTTAGCTGTTTATTTCACTTATGTATCCATAAGCGTTTCGTCGTTTTTACAAGGCATCTTCAGTGGGCATCCTGAAATATTACATGACTTTTTGGTTTTCACATATAGGTTACAGATTCAAAACAGATCATAAATATTTTTATAATAAAATGGAAAGGTATTTATTGATCAGCGTCTGACTCATTACTTGTAAATCAAGCAGCTTTCTCTCACGTGGAAAACTGGGTGAAAGCTTAAAGATTCTCTCGTGGTCACCGTGTTTTCTAAGTATAGGATTGTAACTACCATCTTCCATGTCTGGATCGACACCCGTTTTAGGAACTCTTGCCATCTTTCACAGTTTCTGATTTGAACTGCTTATGTTTTGTTGTACGTTTGGAGTGTGAGAATGTGTATCTCTCTCTCTCTCTCTCTGTCTGTGTGTGTGTGTGTGTGTGTGTGTGTGAGAGAGAGAGAGAGAGAGAGAGAGAGAGAGAGAGAGAGAGAGAGAGAGAGAGAGAGACAGAGAGAGAGAGAGAGAGAGAGAGAGAGCGTGTGTAATATTTCAGGACGCACGCTAAAGAATCTTGTAAAAAGGCGAAACGTGTATGAGTGCTTAAGTAAAATATTGCAAACTACTGCAAAATAAGACATATTTACAGTGAAATTATGAACCATCTGATGATTTTTTTGTTTCAGGTAGCTGAAGACACCTCATAGTTGGACAGGAAAAGCAATAAACAGAGGAGTGAAATAAGCAGGGATACTATTCATCGACTAAATATAAATTTCAAACGAATAATCTAACGTGTCAGTCGCATCACGTTTACAAGCAGTCTCCCACTGATTTATATCTTGTAAGTTTATACTCGCACAAGCCTACAGTTACTTTTGCTCCTTTGTTATTTCATACCATACGGACGGGGAGTGGACCATCTGTGGTACAGACATCCTTGTCTTCAGCTAAATGGATTTAAAATACACAAATTACGATACTATAATTTTAAAAAGTTAAATATTTACACGTGACTTAGCACGTAAAAGCACGATTTTCATTGATGATACAACAACCATAACTTGAATTTTACTTAATTTTATATCAAAAGCCGGCCGCTGTGGACGAGCTGTTCTAGGCGCTTCAGTCCGGAACCCCGCTGCTGCTACGGTCGCAGGTTCGAATCCTGCCTCGGGCATGGATGTGTGTGATGTCTTTAGGTTAGTTAGGTTTAGGTAGTTCTGAGTCTAGGGTACTGATGACCTCAGATATTAAGTCCCATAGTGCTCAGAGCCATTTTTATATCCAAACATGGCGTATTAAGTAGGAGTATACTGAAACGAAGTACTGCAAAATCACGACATTGGAGGGACCTGCGCTGAAAAAGGGTAGTGTTAGGAGAGAGAGGGCTACGCATTTGTTTGTGAGTAAATGGGACGAATGGTTTGTGTTGTGGGGATGATACTGAGTGGTTTGAGACGGAAGTGGAACAGGTTGCTGGGATACAGACTGCACCTTGACATGTAGAGGAAAGGAACAGGGAAAGACGAAGACGAAAGAGCCGAAGGGGATAGGGCCTCGATAATGGTGACGAAAGGAAGGAAGGGTTATAGGTCACAGGACGAATAAACATGAGGACATATTTTATCGTCTGGGAGACAGAGTTGCTTGAAGTTACGTAGGGAGACGATGTGAGTCGAGTGTAGGTTCTAACAACCCTAACACAACAAAGGTCGAAAATTAATTATGATCGTGGTGTTGCTCACGCTGCGAAATACTGCATTTTCGGGCAACAACAAAGTTATATTATGTGGCAGGTGTCATTAGAGCACAGTTAATAAAGTCATTTCATGAAATAATGGATAAACCAGGCACTCATCTTTTCGTGTTTCCCACGCTGGTCTCGTTGTGAACTCATGGCTCAATCGTCGAAAATCTAGGTGGTGATGATTCCAAGCTCGGATGCAAAAAGGCCTAGGTGTTATTCTGCGATATTCAAAAGTTTTATAGATGTTTTTCATAAACCATTCTTGAAGATTAAATCTTTGAAAGTTAGCACAATGGTGATGTAAAAAAGTAATCAGCACTCCGAATTTAAATTACACTTCTTTTTTATTACTTTTGTTGCAATATCACGTAACTCACAAAACATCACTACACAATATAAAACATACTTGAAAATATCTTCCTCACTGTTAAAGTTCACATTTTATAAACTAACTACAATTCGTGTATTTTCAACATGACGACCAAGACTTGACTTTTTTAATAATCGCTTACGCGCCCAGAAATCATAGTTACAAGTACAGCTTTTTACACCAGCCCTGTGGAAAGCCTTTATGCTGAGACTGCTGAACCTCCGCTGTCCAATCGGCGAGCTGTCTTTCTGAGTCGTTATGCTAGCTAGCCATCTGTCTTCCATGCCTGCTAATCCGGCCCATGACATTTTTTTCGACGCCTCCTTGGATTTAGGGTATGCAGGCCGCCCTTCCTCCCTACTACCACCGGTAGTCCACTTCCGTCATCTGCTCCATTCTCTTTCCTTCCGCTTTCCTAAAACTTTCTTGACAACTTGGGGTACAGCACCGCCTGGGCTCCGTCCCCGGACCTGCCTGCTCCGTGACCTTTGTCAGTTTCCCAAGGATGGTACCCCTTCACTTGTTTATCGTCGGGCATTTTCTGCTCTATGTGCACCAATGAAGGAAGCCACATTTATTTACACTGATGGCTCAAAAACGTCGTTTGGTGTTGGGAGTGCCTATATTGTTGGCGACACCCCAAATCGATTTCGGCTTCCCGACCAGTGTTCGGTTTATACTGCGGAGCTTTACGCTGTTCTCCAGGCTGTCCAATACATCCGTCGCCATTAGCGGATACAGTACGTTATCTGTTCAGATTCTCTCAGCTCTCTCCTCAGTCTCCAAGCTCTCTACCCTGTCCACCCTCTGGTCCACCGGATTCAGGACTGCCTACGCTTGCTCCACTTGGGGGGGGGGGGGGGGCGTCTCGGTGGCGTTCCTCTGGATCCCAGGACACGTTGGTATCTGTGGAAATGAGGCGGCCGATATAGCGGCCAAGGCTGCAGTCTCTCTTCTTCGGCCAGCTATTCGCTCGATTCCCTTCGCCGATCTACGGAGTGTTTTATGTCGTCGTGTTGTTCTTTTATGGCACGCACATTGGTCGACACTTCCCAATAATAAATTGCGGGACGTGAAAGCTCTTCCCTGTGCTTGGACCTCTTCCTCCCGAACGCGTCGTCGGGAGGAGGTAATTTTAACTAGACTCCGGATAGGGCACTGTCTTTTTACCCATCGACACTCTGCCCCCACTGCTCTCAGCTGTGGACGGTAAGACACCTTTTAATTGAGTGCCTCTATTTTACTCCGTTACGCGCCCGTCTACAGCTGTCGCCCGATATATCTTCCATTTTAGCAGATGACACGCGCTCAGCCGATCGCGTTCTCGAGTTTATTAGTGCCAGTGAGATGACGTCAGTCGTTTGAAGCTCTTTTTGGGGATAACCAACCCCCTTCTATAGTGGTTTTTTAAGCTTTCCTTCTGTTTTTACTTTCTCAAATTTTTTGAATTTCGTTCCCATTGCTGCTGGTTTCCAGTTTCGTTTTTTTTTTACCTTTTCCTAAGTCACAGACCGGGCGCTAATGACCGTAGCAGTTTTGCGCCCTAAAACCATAACAAAAAAAATGCACGACAAAGATCATAGTGACAAAAGAAAGAATACACATAAGAATAATATCATTGCACATAAACATATCGATGTATCAAAGTACCTCTACATTAATTAAATCAAATCTGAATGGTGTCTCAGAAATATGTTAACTACTTTACGGAAACACAGTAGAATATTGCTGGTATCGAGAGGTTGAGGTGAGGTTCCATAATGGTTACGCAATTCAAGTACCATTGCAAGGTGTAGGGTTGGTGGGATGTCAGTACAGGAGTAGTGGCATACGAAGGTTGGAAATTAGAAGGGGAACCGTTCGGTTATTGAGAGCGAGACCCGAGTTCACAGAAAAAATAAAATCTGAAAAAATTTCGCGTTGAATTACACAGATTCCGAAGAGTATCCAGTGGCCGTAGAAGTGTGCTTATCATCCCTGATCGGAAGCAGTGTTTAATCACAAGGTCTCCTGCGGATCTCGGAAGTAGGTAAGGATTTATGCCGAAATGATCTCCCTTAATGGAGTGGGAAGGCAGAGTGCGCCGGAGGAGCCGTTAAATTATCGGCTAGTGATTTGGCCGTATATTCCGGTCACGTGGCCGGATCGCCGCCCGACTTGTGTCCTCGGGCGCTCGCCGAGAACTCAATAAAGTACCGCTCCCGGCCGGGAAGAAAAATTGCCCTTTGAATAAGTGGGAGGCGCCGCCCGCGCTCGCACGGCGCATCGGAAATCCACTGTGCGCCGCGCCGAGAGGAAAGAAGCGACCGAGAGAACTATCGGTTTTAAATTAAACGGCTGCAGGGCCCAGCGACACGGGACATTATTCAAAGCGGCGCCAACTGCGCAGGAAGAAAGGAAAGAAAGGCGCGGAGAGCGAGCGGAGCGGGGCGTGGCGACGGCGGAAGAAGGAGTGCGCCTTCAATTACGTGTCCGCACTTTGCATGGCGGGCGGCCGCCGCGCCGGCACAGGAATGCAGAAATGATTGCGAGGTGCGTGTGACCGGACTCGCAGATTATGGGCCGGCGCGACATGAGACGGATGTCCCACACTCTGCGCACCCCCCCCCCCCCCCCCCCCCGCCGCCAACTATGTCCTCCACCGCTGCTGAAACTCCAGGGCGCGACTCGATTCTCCAACTCCGGACAGGGCTGAAGGCCCACGCTCAGAGAAGACAGTACCCTTATCTGCGGCAGAGGAGAGCTGTGAATTCCAATGAAACAGGGACTCAGCGTCGAAAAGTAACAGCATAAAAGCAGAAACGCGTTTCCAAATGCTCCTTTGCACCGAAAGAAGACAACGGCTACAGTAGAATTCTCGCATCACTGCAAAAATGAGTGATGTACACTCATGAAACAGTATGGTATGACCACTGCCCACGGTGACACTGAATGCTGCGTGTTGGAGTTGGCAGAGCGGTTCTAGGCGCTTCAGTCTGGAACCGCATGACCGCTACGGTCGCAGGTTCGAATCCTGCCTCGGGCATGGATGTGTGTGATGTCCTTACGTTAGTTAGGTTTAAGTAGTTCTAAGTTCTAGGGGACTGATGGAAATGTCGTGTGGCTAGGGCCTCCCGTCGGGTAGACCGTTCGCCTGGTGCAGGTCTTTCGATTTGACGCCACTTCGGCGACCTGCGCGTCGATGGGGATGAAATGATGATGATTAGGAGAACACAACACCCAGTCCCTGAGCGGAGTAAATTTCCGACCCAGCCGGGAATCGAACCCGGGCCCTTAGGAATGACAGTCTGCCACGCTGACCACTCAGCTACCGGGGCGGCCAGGGGACTGATGACCATAGATGTTAAGTCCCATAGTGCTCAGAGCCATTTGAACCATTTTTGTTGGAGTTGCGGGCACGTGAGTCGGAACGGAAATTGTACACTGAAGCGGTTACCCTTGACGCTGCATCACAGACAGGAGCGCTTCCGATGGTGTACTCAACGACGGACCTGGGTGCACGAATGGAAAAACGTCATTTTTTCGCATGAAACCAGGTTCTGTTTACAGCATAATCATGGTCGCATCCGTGTTTGGCGACATCGCGGTGAACGCACATTGGAAGCGACCCTTGGCTCTACCCTTCATTCGATCCCTGCGAAAACCTACATTTCAGCAGGATAATGCACGACCGCATCTTGCAGGTCCACTACCGGCCTCCATCGATATAGAAAATGATCGACCGCTGCCCTGGCCAGCACATTCTCCAGATTTCTCACCAACTGAAAACATCTGGTCAACTGTGGCCGAGCAACTGTCACAATATGCTAGTCACTACTCTTGATGAACTGTGGTATCGTGTTGAAGCTGCATAGGCAGCTGTACCTGTACACGCCATCCAAGCTCTGTTTGACTCAATGCCCAGGCGTAAGAAGGCCGTTATTACGGCCATTGGTGGTTTTTCTGGGTACTGATTTCTCATGATCTATGCACCCAAATTGCGTGAAAATGTAATCACATGTCAGTTCTAGTATAATATATTTGTCCATTGAATACCCGTTTATCATCTGCATTTCTTCTTGGTGTAGCAATTTTAATGGCCAGATAGTGTATGTATCCCCCGCGCGGCAAAGACAGTAATGGGGTGTACGCTGTGCTGGATCCAAAAGGCCTCCTATCACTAGCAGTCGAGATGACAGGCATCTTATCCGCATGGCTGTAACGGATCGTGCAGCCACGTCTCGATCCCTGAGTCAACAGATAGGGACGTTTGCAAGAGAACAACCATCTGCACCAACAGTTCGACGACGTTTGCAGTAGCATGGACTATCAGCTCGGAGACCATGGCTGCGGTAACCCTGGACGCTGCATCACAGACAGGAGCGGCTGCGATGGTGCACTCAACGACGAACTTGGGTGCACGAATGGTAAAACGTCAATTTTTCGGATGAATCCAGGTTCTGTTTACAGTATCATAATGGTCGCATCCGTGTTTGGCGACATCGCGGTGAACGCACATTGGAAGCGTGTGTTCGTCATCGCCACTCTGGCGTATCACCCGGGGTGATGGTATGGGGGACCATTGATTACACGTCTGGGTCACCTCTTGTTCGCATTGACGTGGCTCTGCCCTTCATTCGATCCCTTCGAAACCCTACCTGTACGGACCTATATGGATACAAAAAATGTTCGACTGCTGCCCTGGCCAGCACATTCTCCAGATCTCTCACCAACTGAAAACGTCTGGTCAATGTTGGCCGAGCAGCTGGCTCGTCACAATACGCCAGTCACTGCTCTTGATGAACCGTGGTATCGTCTTGAAGCTTCATGGGCAGCTGTACCTGTACACGCCATCCAAGCTCTGTTTGACTCAATGCCCAGGCATTACAAGGCCCACAGGTGGTGGTTCTGGGTACTGATTTCTCAGTATCTATGCACCCAAATTGCGTGAAAATGTAATCACATGTCAGTTCTAGTATAATATATTTGTCCAAGGCCCGTTTATCATCTACATTTCTTCTTAGTGTAGCAATTTTAAAGGCCATTAGTGTAGATATGCAAACGGGCAGAATACGGCGCTACGGTCGGCAACGCCTATGGAAGACCAGTGTCTGGCGCAGTTGTTAGACGTGTGCATTCTTTAATTCTTGCAGAGAAGCCAAATATGAATTTTCATCGATTTAGCTTCAAAAATGCTTCCACAATAAAATATTTCCGTATGACCTTTCATCCCCCGTTTCACCCATATGGGCACTAAATTTCCAAAAACAATAAAACACGTATTTTTTAGTTCTAACTAGGAAGCGGAATTTAAATTTTCGTAGATACAGCTTTAAAATGCTTACATAATACAGTGTTTTCATAAAAAAAATCTCCTCCCCATCAATCCTTTAGCGGTTCAGTTCCCAAAAACAGCGAAACACGTATTTTTTTTTATTTGTAACCGAGAAGTCAAATACCAGTGTTCATAGATAAAGCCTTGAAAATAATTTAGTAGTTCCTTAATAGTGATAGACACATCAAAAAAAGTTTTGAATCACCTCGGTTCCAAGATTTCTCGAACCTGTACAGAAAATTGGAATACAGATCAACATAAACATCATTTCCGCCAATTTTATTGCTCATGAAAACCACACGTTGCGTGTTGTACCACCATACAGCGAGACCAGGTGGTCCAGAGTCGAGATTGCTGCACACACCGTTACCCCTAATACCCAGTACTACCTTCTCTTACACTGATGCTTCCCTGTATTCGTCGTGGCATACTATCCACAAGTTCATGAAGGCATTGTTGGTCCAGATCGTTACATTCCTGAACGGCGATTCGGCGTAGATCCATCAGAGTGGTTCGTGGGTCACGTCGTCTGTAAACAGCCGTTTCCAATCTATCCCAGGCATGATCGATAGGGTTCATGTCTGGAGAACATGCTGGCCACGCTGGTCGAGCGATGTCGTTATGCTGAAGGAGGTCATTCACAAGATGTGCACGACGGGGGAGCCCATGAAGACGAACGCCTCGCCAATATGCTGCCGATATGGTTGCACTATCGGTCGGAGGATGGTGATCACTTATCGTACAGCCGTCACGGCGCCTTCCATGACCACCAGCGGCGTACGTCGGGCCCCACATAATGCCACCGCAAAGTAGCAGGAAACCCCCACCTAGCTGCACTCGCTGGACAGTGTGTCTAAGGCGTTCAGCCTGACCGGGTTGCCTCCAAAAACGTCTCCGACGATTGTCTGGTCGGAGGCATATGCGACACTCATCGGTGAAGAGAACGTGATGACAATCCTGAGCGGTCCATTCGGCATGTTGTTGGGCCCATCTGTACGGCGATGCATGATGTCGTGATTGCAAAGATGGACCTCGCCATGGAGGTCGGGAGTGAAGTTGCGCATCATGCAGCCTATTGCGCATAGTTTGAATCGTAACACGACGTCCTGTGGCTGCACGAAAAGCATTATTCAATATGGTGGCGTCGCTGTTAGGGTTCCATAATCCGAAGGTATCGGTCATCCACTGCAGTAGTAGCCCTTGGGCGGCCTGAGCGCGGCATGTCATCGACAGTTCCAGTCTCTCTGAATCTCCTCCATGTCTTAGCAACATCGCCTTGGTTTACTCCGAGACGGCTGGACGCTTCCCTTGTTGAGAGCCCTTCCTGTAACAAAGTAACAATGCGGACGCGATCGAACCGCGGTATTGACTGTCTAGGCATGGTTGAACTACAGACAGCCCGGCCGGTGTGACTGAGCTGTTCTAGGCGCTACAGTCTGGAACTGCGAGACCGCTACGGTCGCAGGATCGAATCCTGCCTCGGGCATGGATGTATGTGATGTTCTTAGGTTAGTTAGGTTTAAGTAGTTCTAAGTTCTAGGGGACTGATGGCCTCAGATGTTAAGTCCCATATTGCTCCGAGTCATTTGAACTACAGACAACACGAGCCGTGTACCTCCTTCTGGTGGAATGGCTGGAAGTGATCGGTTGTCGGACCCCCTCCATCTAATAGGTGCTGATCTTGCATGGTTGTTTACATTCTTGGGCGGGTATAGTCACATCTCTGAACAGTGATAGGGACTGCATCTGTGATATAATTTCCACAGTCAACGTCTATCTTCAGGGTTCTGGGAACGGGGATGATGCAAAACTATTTTGATGTGTATATTTTGAAAAAAAGCTTACACCACTATTTCACTCTCCTAGGGTTAAATTCTAAAAAATGTTGAAACTCGTATTTCTTTGTTTCTCACCGAGAAACCAAATACCAATATTCGTAGGTCTAGCCTTAACATCGCCTTTATAGCGACATTTTTCAAAAAGCCTCCATCCCCCATTTCAGATCCTTACGGATGGAATTTCGAAAAATCAGTTCTTAAACGACGCCTACAGTATAAGATCAGTGCCCTCTGCAAATTTCAAGTTTCTATCCTTAGAGGTTTGGGCTGGGGGACAATGACTCAGTGAGTCACTCACTCGCTTATAGCGCGGACTGAACATCAAGTCCGATGGGGGCAGGAGTCTAAGCAGCGAAGCTGCTGTTCCTCCTTGGTAGGACTCAGTGAGATAGTCAGTGAGTCAGTCGGGACATTGCCTTTTGTATATAGAGGACATAAACATAATTAAATATTCAAAGACAAAGACAGACAGTAGAGAACGCAATATAAGTATTCGTCTGCAACACTGAAAATGATACTCTGACCACAGAATGTTATGGTTGTACTTAGCAGATCTTCCTTTCCTCTTTTTAATCTCTAGCGTTTTCCATGGCATGAAATTTGCCAGAGATTCTGTTGTGTTCAATGTAATTTTACGCCAGTCCTCTGCTAGAACGTTCTTTAGATAATTTCTATTGAATATCTGACGATTATTCATATTTTTGTGGAATATATTCCACAAATTCTGTATTGGATAAACGTCTGGAGATTGCGGTGGTGTCTCCATCCAACGGAGAATGTCATAGTCTTGCATCTAGAGCTGTAAGTTTTGGACCATTACGGTGTGTGAAAATATAATCCCCAGAAAGACCCATTTGTTCACAGTTTCGGTTATATGTGTTTTTAGTACGTTCATTTAAACCTGGTGGTCAATAATTCCACCATTAAAACACAACTCTCCCAACACCAACTGCGCCCCTGCAGCCCCAGATAAGTACTGCATCTCCTCCATGTTTAACTGAGGCTGTTATATTTCTCTCTTTAAGTTCACAATTCTTTTTTTCTCCACACTGTTGTTCGCCCATTTGACTTGGACAGCTCTGATTGAACCTCGTCAGTGAATTCAACCTACTTCGAGGAATAAAACGCACTGGATTTACATTCTCTTGCAAATGCAACTCGCTTCCTTCTATTGTATTTAATGATGTATACGATAGTATTCTAGGGGCCTTCCGGACTTCACACACAGCTCCATAAAGCACATTTCTCACAGTTCGTGCCTAAACACATTTTAAAGAATGTGCAGTAGCATGTTTTGTGGCAACTTGATTTGAATTTTTCTTGACTTCTTTAAGTACCTGTCATTTTTCCATTTCAGATACAACTGCAGATCGATGTCTACATGACTGGTTTTGTTCTGATTGAAACTGTATGTAACTGTCTTCACTATACTGCAACACTGAAAATGATACTCTGACCACAGAACGGTTTCTCCGATTTCTTGAAAAGATTATCGAAACTACATTATGAATATATCTCTCTGTTCTTCTGTAGTTTCGCGACGTTATCGACCTAACTAATTAAATATCCTCGACGGCTTTGAAAACAGAGAGGGAACCATTCACTAGAGTGGAAGAAATACAGCTGCATAAGGAAAGGGAGAGGGGTGTGTGTCAGTGCGGTACCGTGTCAGCGAACTTCCTTACTGTATGGATACATTGCATGTTTACCGGTTTTATCGCGTAATGCTTGTGATCGTGCGGATGAGTCAACCGGGATTCGGCAGCAGTTAGTGCAAGCTACCTGCCACACTTACGAACTCAAAACATTCAAAACATCGTATCCCTTCGCTATCGAGTGGGGCAGAACTGTTTTAGGTTGGGCCGTAACAGGAATGAAAGACACGAAAGGGAGAAACCCTGTCACCAGTAAGCTTTCTTGCACTAGAAATTCTATTTTATTTAATGAACGAATGGTAATTTAAGAACACAGTGCCGTTATGCTATTTATACTTGAGACGCTCAAAATTTTCTTGCTGGACTGGAACTGGAATTCGGATCTTCTCTTTCGCAATATTTGATCCTCTTGGAACGATATAGTTCCATGATTTAATTGTTTTCCACAAGACTGCAAACTCCTCTATGTCTCCACGGAAGGCTCGTCTCGAATTCTAGTCCAGCACACAGGTATTCGTAGTTTCATTTTAAGTCATAACATGTGGACACTGAACTACTACTGAAAACTAATTTTCATTTTTAATGTCTCTCCATGTGCTGTCGACAGTAATGATAGGTGTCGTTATCTGGGCGCTACAGTCTGGAACCGAGCGACCGCTACGGTCGCAGGTTCGAATCCTGCCTCGGGCATGGATGTGTGTGATGTCCTTAGGTTAGTTAGGTTTAATTAGTTCTAAGTTCTAGGTGACTGATGACCTCAGAAGTTAAGTCGCATAGTGCTCAGAGCCATTTGAACCATTTTGTCGTTATCTCTATTCAGGTATGCAAACATCTCAATACTGGTGAGCAAACAATCGACACTTAACGTCTACTCTTGGTTAGAAAATAACGGTGGTACGTGCTGTCTTCGATTCCCGGTCGAGTAAAATCCCCATAACAAAACTTTCCATGATGGCACTTCAACTGTAAACACAGTCCGCACCCGATAGCTGAGTGGTCAGCGTGACAGACTATCAATCCAAAGGGCCCGGGTTCGATTCCCGGCTGGGTCGGAGATTTTCTCCGCTCAGGGACTGGGTGTTGTGTTGTCCTAATCATCATCATTTCATCCCCATCGACGCGCAGGTCGCCGAAGTGGCGTCAAATCGAAAGACCTGCACCAGGCGAACGGTCTACCCGACGGGAGGCCCTAGCCACACGACATTTCATTTCAACTGTAAACTTGTGAATGAAAGTATATTAACGTCTTTCGTGATCAGTTGACAGTGAAATAAGGATCTTAATAGGACTCTCGGTCTGTTTTCAAGTTCAGATTTCCTAACTGATACCTATGAAAATTATTGTATTTCACATTTCTTTATATTTAGTAAATAATGACGATCGTTGGCATGATCGAGCCTCGGTCAGGCACGGAAGCTTTGCTTGTTAGCAATGGCTATAGGTGCTGGGTTTCAACGCAGATCCAGAAAAAAAAGTTCATCATGTCATTTAAAGTTCAAACATGTTCAGACACAATAGTTCGTGGATAGTGAGTACAGTGAAATTTCTGGTGATACTCTGTTGATGTTGAGGTCTCCACAGAGCGCCTGGCGCTGTTAATCACGTCTTTCGGAACTGGTTACTTCAACAACCAGTTTATGAGAAACCTCTCGCCACAGGTACGAAGTTTAACATGTGTGGAAAAACCTTTTGGAGGGCAAAAATACTTCTAACTGTCATAGAACTTTGGGAGTCTAAATACTGTCTCAGAATCTCCTGTTCATGAAGATATTTAATTACGCGTAAGTATTACAGAAGCATCTCCGCGACAGATTCTAATGAGTGTGGTAACGCTTCTGACTTGTCACGTATTGTAATAAAGTTGAGTTTACAAGGGAAGCAGTGGTTGGAAAGGGAGTCAGACAGGGTTGTAGCCTATCCTTGATGTTATTCAATCTGTATATTGAGCAAGCAGTAAAGGATACAAAAGAAAAATTTGCAGTAGGAATTAAAATCCATGGAGAAGCAATAAAAACTTTGAGGTTTGCCGACGACGTTGTAATTCTGTCAGAGACAGCAAAGGACCTGGAAGAGCAGCTGAACGGAATGGGCAGTGTCTTGAAAGGAGGATATAACATGGACATCAACAAAAGCAAAACGAGGATAATGGAATGTAGTCGAATTAAATCGGGTGATGCTGGGGGAATTAGACTAGGAAATGAGACGCTTAAAGTAGTAAATGAGTTTTGCTATTTGGGGAGCAAAATAACTGACGATCGTCGAAGTAGAGAGGATATAAAATGTAGACTGGCAATGGCAAGGAAAGCGTTTCTGAAGAAGAGAAATTTGTTAACATCGAGTATAGATTTAAAGATTTAAGTGTCAGGAAGTAGTTTCTGAAAGTATTTGTATGGAAGTGCAACGTGGACGATAAATAGTTCAGACAAGAAGAGAATAGAAGCTTTCGAAATGTGGTGCTACAGAAGAATGCTGAAGATTAGATGGGTAGATCACATAACTAATGAGGAGGTATTGAATAGAATTGGAGAGAAGAGAAATTTGTGGCACAACTTGACTAGAAGAAGGGATCGGTTGGTAGGACATGTTCTGAGGCATCAAGGGATCACCAATTTAGTATTGGAGGGCAGCGTGGAGGGTAAAAATCGTAGAGGGAGACCAAGAGATGAATACACTAAGCAGATTTAGTAGGATGTATGTTGCTGTAGATTCTGAGATGAAGAAGCTTGCAGGGGAGAGAGTAGCATGGAGAGCTGCATCAAACCAATCTCAGGACTGAAGACCACAACAACAACAACAAGACCTGTCTCATGTGTAAGAACATGTTTCCTAGAATTTGCAGTATCCCAGTGCTATTTTAAATCTGGATTGATTGCCACAAAGGACAATGTTCTTTATTAGTCTCTCGTGGTATACCTTTTGCATTGTCAGATGACTGCACCGCAAAGAGATTTGGTAACCTGCAAGACAGTTACGTTATGTGTGCTGCAACAAATCAGGCAGAAGGCAATTCAGGTCGTTCGGATACTTTCGATCATGATAAGACATAACGTCTACCGATTTGCATCCCATTTCGATTATTCCTTCTTTGCCGTAGGTTTTGTTCTGAAAATGTATAATAATTTCGAAAAATATTAGTTATCAGATGCTACGCGAGTTTCCCCTACGTTGTGAGACCTGAGTTTCACGCGGGGTATAGAATGTTCAAATAACTTGGGCGAATGCAGCCGGGTGACGTCATCGACAACCGCCGATAATTGGACAAGAGCAGACCATGCCGTTTTTATGACAAAACCGCAGCAAGTAAGTGCTTTACAAAGCGAATATCTCGGTTTTCACAACAACTCCGTAAAGATAACACACACACACACACACACACACACACACACACACACACACACACATTGTAAACCATAGCGCCACCACAAACCAAAGATGACCAACGTCAGAAAATTATCTGCAGTGAAATTAATAATCAATGGGTGAGGTAGCATAAACCTTGTCCGTCTGTTTTTTGACAAGTTAGAAATTAAGATTCCTTGCAGAACTGAAACGAAATCTGCCATCTCTATTTATAAGGTTACTTGCTAATTTAATTTCAACAGCTTCCTTAGTAACACTAACCCAATAGCTGGAAGTGCATACCACGATCCCTGTGCTGCTATATTCCATAGGATGACCAGTGCGAAGACAATACTTTGCAATGGCGGATATGCTCGGTTGTTGTAAGCATCTGTGCCGCTTATGCTCAGTACATCGGTCCTCCACAGTCCTGATAGTCTGGCCATTATACGACACGCCACAACTGCAAGGAATACCGTAGACAGGCGCTTCAAGCAAACCAAGATCATCCTTTACGGAACCTAAAAGGACCCTAATCTTAGATGGTGGTCGTAAAACACACTTCTCTTCATATTTCCCCAAAATATGGCCAATCCTGTTTGAAATGGTTCAAAATGGTTCAAATGGCTCTGAGCACAATGGGACATAACATCTGAGGTCATCAGTCCCCTAGAACTTAGAACTACTTAAACCTAACGAACCTAAGGACATCACACACATATCCACGCCCGAGGCGGGATTCGAACCTGCGACCGTAACGGTGGTGCGGCTCCAGACTGAAGCGCCTAGAACCACTCGGCCACACTGGCCGGCCCTGTTCGAAATGTTCACTGTATGCTCCAGAAAAGTCACGTCGGTATTATTATCACCCACACGGTGCTCAGATGGTCGATAACGCAACTCACGTCTAATGTGTCTTTCACTGTTACCATTCTGACGAAAGGTGACTTCGAGATGGGCTAACTCAACTGACAAACTCTCAGGGTCCGAGATGACACGGGCCCCTACGAACCAACGTACGAAGCGCCGTTTCACATTGAGCCGGATTGCTTACAGTGTGTGTGCGTGTGTGTGTGTGTGCGTGTGTGTGTGTGTGTGTTTTTCCCTTTACGGAGTTCCTGGCGAAAACCAGGTATTAAATTCCCTTCCACAGTGCTTACTTGTTTTGGCTTGAATGATTCAAATGGCTCTGAACATTATGGGAATTTCTGAGGTCATCAGCCCCCTAGAACCTAGAACTAGTTAAACCTAACTAACCTAAAGACATCGCACACACCCACGCCCGAGGCAGGATTCGAACCTGCAACCGTAGCGGTCGTGCGGTTCCAGACTTTTTGGCTTGAAAATGCCAGCGTGTGTACTTGTCGAAATATCAGCGGTTGTCGATGACGTCACCCCGCTGCATTCTCGTAAATTATTTGAACGTTCCCCTACGTTGTTTATGTGGTGTCACCGCCAGACATCACACTTGCTAGGTGGTAGTTTTAAATCGGCCGCGGTCCATTAGTACATGTCGGACCCGCGTGTCGCCACTGTGTGATCGCAGACCGAGCGCCACCACAAGGCAGGTCTCGAGAGACGGACTAGCACTCGCCCCAGTTGTACGGACGACGTAGCTAGCGACTACACTGACGAAGCCTCGCTCCTTTGCCGAGCAGATAGTTAGAATAGCCTTCAGCTAAGTCAATGGCTACGACCTAGCAAGGCGCCATTAGTAACATTGCATGTATCTAAAGAGTTTCACTTGTATCGCCACAATCTCCAGATGTACCAAAAGGGTGGATTAAAGTTAAGTATTCCAGAAGCTACGTACTTTTCTTTAGAGCATTCATTACGTATCCTGTTTCAGACCTCACGCCATCCTGCTTTAGCTCAGCGCGTGCCTTTCGGCTTCCTCTCATTGTGTCTAGGCTGTCTTGTCTAGACACAACAGTTTACGTCTTTAAAGCGTTATGGCTCGATTCAAGGTACAAATACCAGTTTCTCGAATTTCGCATCCGTCGACTGCCACACGTGAGTGTTTTGTTTTTCAGCGTTTATCCGGCAGAGTACGGCGTTTCTACGACTCGGTGCCCCGAGCGCACGCGTGCTAATTCGCCACGCGGTGTTTTTAAGTTATTAAGGGCGCCCCTCTTGAAGCTGATGAAAATGGAAATGGTGGGCGGTAAATCTGACCCGTGCAATAATTAACTGAGCGCCGAGTTTAATGAAAATGGGCCGGCAGAGTGCGCGATAAGCCCTCTGGCCCTTCCCTGCCCTGCCCTGGTCGGCACGCGAGCCCGGCTGAACCGCGGCCGGCCACGTCCAGGGCTGATCGCTCACTCGCTGGACGCGCCGCCGCTCCGCCACCTGCTGCCGTTGCCCTCCTCACACGGGACGAGAAAGCGTTCGCTGGCAAGGAGCTGGTCGCGTCTTGTGACGTCACAGCGTGCAACTTCGAAAGGAGTCTACGCGGGGCACCATTGTACGAGGGTCACTCCAAAAGAAATACACACTATTTTTGTAAAAATACAGTTTTCATTCTGCATGACTGAAAGTTTTACTGTGTGTAGATACATCCTTCACGATTGTTTTCAAACTTAGTTCAACCTGTTCCCGTGAGGGGCGCCGCCATAGCATGTCTTCAAGATGGCTGCAACACTTTACGTTCGTCAGAAGCAACCTGCTGTCATAGAATTCCTATGCTGTGAAAACGAGACAGTGGGAAACATCCACAAGAGGTTGAAAAAGGTGTATGGAGATGCTGCTGTCGATCGTAGTACAGTTAGTCGGTGAGCAAGCAGGTGACGTGATGAAAGCGGGCACGGCAATATTGAGAATTGTCCTCACAGCGGCAGGCCTCGTACTGCACACACTCTAGACAATGTGCAGAGAGTTAACGAATTGGTGACTGCTGACAGACGCATCACAGTGAACGAATTGTCACGCTAGTTGGGATAGGGGAAGGAATACTGAAAGTGTTGGCGTTAAAAAAGGTTTGTGGCAGGTGGGTTCCCAGGATGTTTACAGTGGCTCACAAAGAAACAAAAAAAACGGTATGCCGCGAATTTTTAGAACAGTACGAGAATGGTGGAGATGAATTTCTCGGAAGAATTGTAACAGGTGATGAAACATGGCTCCATCATTTTTCGCCAGAGACGAAGAGACAATCAATGGAGTGGCATCATGCAAATTCATGCAAGAAAAAAAAAATTCAAAACCACACCTTCTGCTGGAAAAGTTATGGCTACGGTGTTTTTCGATTCCGAAGGACTCTTGCTTGTAGACATCATGCCAAGTGGAACCACCATAAATTCTGATGTATATGGGACGACAATGAAGAAACTTCAAGCTCGACTGAGTCGTGCTTGACCACATCGGCAAAAACAGTATGTTTTGCTGTTGCATGACAACGCACGGCCACATGTCAGTCAAAAAACCATGGAAGCGATCACAAAACTCGGGTGGACAACACTGAAACACCCGCCTTACAGTCCTGACCTGTCTCCGTGTGACTATCATCTCTTTGGGAAACTGAAAGACTCTCTTCGAGGAACAAGGTTTGAAGATGATGACTCCCTTGTGCACGCTACCAAGCAGTGGCTGGTCCAGAATTTTACTGTGCAGGTATACAGGCGCTGGTTCCAAGATGGCGTAATACAGTTGAGAGGGATGGAGATTATGTGGATAAATGAAAATATTGTTCCTAAAGGATGTATCTACACACTGTGAAACTTTCAAATATGTGGAATAAAATATGTATTAAAAATAGTGTGCATTTCTTTTGGAGTCACCCTCGTATTATAAACGATGTATGTCTCTGATAGGCTTTATAAAGAGTATCGCTGACTGTGCGCGACCGCTGAGCCAAAGATGCTACTTCTGGTCGGAGGTTGTAGTACTGGAGTAAGAGAGCTCTTGGCGCACAGTAGTAGGTGGCCATCTGTGAGCGAAAGAGCATGGAGTAGTCAGTGTTTGTGGAGTGCTTTGTGAAATCACCAAGTGTTAGATTATAATATCGCAATTATGAGTACATGTATTATTGGACATAGAAGCGTGGAAGCAGAAGTCATCATGCAAGCGAGGTAGAGATGTTAAATAATTATGACTTTCGTTTTGCCAGCGCATTAGTGTCGATGAGTTGGCTGATAATTTGTAATTGTTGAGTAACGTCAGAACGTAGGTAAACTGATTTGATGAAAATGCTAGTTAGATATTTCCCTTTTGCAATGTTTCTACGATGTGTTAACACAGGCACATGTAATTTGATGATTTGCATTTTTGCTTTTTTAATTAGGTTAGATAATACTTGCTCTATAACTCTCATTGTTTATGAACCGGTTGCTAAAAAGTAATTTGAGAATTTGTATTTGTGCTTTTTTAGTGAGGTTAGATAATACTTGAGGTACAAATCTCATCCTTTGTGAATCAATTAGTAGTATCTTTCTGAGTAATGTTATTTCAGTTGTCAGATGTTTTGATAAATCAAACTTAACTTTGAACATAATTTCACTAAAAAAGTCAGTGTTTGTAATTCAGCACCATCAGTAACGACTCCCTGTCCAGGTAGATGTTTCTCAAAGACGCTGGATTTTTTTAAGTGTTTCCATTTATTAGCCAAAGAATTTCATGTACATTACGCCAGCATTGCACACCGTTGAGCCTGTAGCTAGTACATTTTATTCGTGTTCATGAGAGTCCAGAATATATCCCATTCCACCATTGCTGCTTTAGAGGTAAGACAATTTCATTTATTTGTTATGTGCACAGGGACAAAAGTTACCAGTTTTGAATAGGGCCAGATGATTCCGTGCTTAAGGGACTGAATGTTTGAATGTATTTTGCAGTGACTGTATTTCTTTATTGGTACTGGGAGTTGGATTGCCCAATCAGTTCGTATAAAGTTTTTTCTAACAATAACACAGAGTAAATACACCACTTCCAATTTCAACTCGCTACTCAATAAATCCAGTTATGTATCCATTCCTCAGTCACGCATTCATTCAGTGTACCACAAAGCAGGTCAACTAAGACAATTTATTTTGTTATGCGCCCAGGCACTCATTTAAGTTGTTGTTGTTGTTGTGGTCTTCAGTCCTGAGACTGGTTTGATGCAGCTCTCCATGCTACTCTATCCTGCGCAAGCTTCTTCATCTCCCAGTACCTACTGCAACCTACATTCTTCTGAATCTGCTTATTGTATTGATCTCTTGGTCTCCCTCTACGAATTTTACCCTCCACGCTGCCCTCCAATGCTAAATTTGTGATCCCTTGATGCCTCAAAACATGTCCTACCAACCGATCCCTTCTTCTAGTCAAGTTGTGCCACAAACTTCTCCCCAATCCTATTAAATACCTCCTCATTAGTTACGTGATCTACCCACCTTATCTTCAGCATTCTTCTGTAGCACCACATTTCGAAAGCTTCTATTCTCTTCTTGTCCAAACTGGTTATCGTCCATGTTTCACTTCCATACATGGCTACACTCCATACAAATACTTTCAGAAACGACTTCCTGACACTTAAATCTATACTCGATGTTAACAAATTTCTCTTCTTCAGAAACGATTTCCTTGCCATTGCCAGTCTACATTTTATATCCTCTCTACTTCGACCATCATCAGTTATTTTACTCCCTAAATAGCAAAACTCCTTTACTACTTTAAGTGTCTCATTTCCTAATCTAATCCCCTCAACATCACCCGATTTAATTCGACTACATTCCATTATCCTCGTTTTGCTTTTGTTGATGTTCATCTTATATCCTCCTTTCAAGACACGGTCCATTCCGTTCAACTGCTCTTCCAAGTCCTTTGCTGTCTCTGACAGAATTACAATGTCATCGGCGAACCTCAAAGTTTTTATTTCTTCTCCATGGATTTTAATACCTACTCCGAATTTTTCTTTTGTTTCCTTTACTGCTTGCTCAATGTACAGATTGAATAACATCGGGGAGAGACTACAACCCTGTCTCACTCCGTTCCCAACCACTGCTTCCCTTTCATGCCCCTCGACTCTTATAACTGCCATCTGGTTTCTGTACAAATTGTAAATAGCCTTTCGTTCCCCGTATTTTACCCCTGCCACCTCTAGAATTTGAAAGAGAGTATTCCAGTTAACGTTGTCAAAAGCTTTCTCTAAGTCTACAAATGCTAGAAACGTAGGTTTGCCTTTCCTTAATCTTTCTTCTAAGATAAGTCGTAAGGTCAGTATTGCCTCACGTGTTCCAGTGTTTCTACGGAATACAAACTGATCTTCCCCGAGGTCCGCTTCTACAAGTTTTTCCATTCGTCTGTAAAGAATTCGCGTTAGTATTTTGCAGCTGTGACTTATTAAACTGATAGTTCGGTAATTTTCACATCTGTCAACACCTGCTTTCTTTGGGATTGGAATTATTATATTCTTCTTGAAGTCTGTGGGTATTTCGCCTGTCTCATACATCTTGCTCACCAGATGGTAGAGTTTTGTCATGACTGGCTCTCCCAAGGCCATCAGTAGTTCTAATGGAATGTTGTCTACTCCCGGGGCCTTGTTTCAACTCAGATCTTTCAGTGCTCTGTCAAACTCTTCACGCAGTATCTTATCTCCCATTTCATCTTCATCTACATCCTCTTCCATTTCCATAATATTGTCCTCAAGTACATCGCCCTTGTATAAACCCTCTATATGCTCCTTCCACCTTTCTGCCTTCCCTTCTTTGCTTAGAACCGGGTTGCCATCTGAGCTCTTGATATTCATACAAGTGGTTCTCCTCTCTCCAAAGGTCTCTTTAATTTTCCTGTAGGCAGTATCTATCTTACCCCTAGTGAGACAAGCCTCTACATCCTTACATTTGTGCTCTAGCCATCCCTGCTTAGCCATTTTGCACTTCCTGTCGATCTCATTTTTGAGACGCTTGTATTCCTTTTTGCCTGCTTCATTTACTGCATTTTTATATTTTCTCCTTTCATCAATTAAATTCAATATTTCTTCTGTTACCCAAGGATTTCTATTAGCCCTCATCTTTTTACCTACTTGATCCTCTACTGCCTTCACTACTTCATCCCTCAGAGCTACCCATTCTTCTTCTACTGTATTTCTTTCCCCCATTCCTGTCAATTGTTCCCTTATGCTCTCCCTGAAACTCTGTACAACCTCTGGTTCTTTCAGTTTATCCAGGTCCCATCTCCTTAAATTCCCGCCTTTTTGCAGTTTCTTCAGTTTCAATCTGCAGTTCATAACCAATAGATTGTGGTCAGAATCCACATCTGCCCCTGGAAATGTCTTACAATTTAAAACCTGGTTCCTAAATCTCTGTCTTACCATTATGTAATCTATCTGATACCTTTTAGTATCTCCAGGATTCTTCCAGGTATACAACCTTCTTTCATGATTCTTGAACCAAGTGTTAGCTATGATTAAGTTATGCTCTGTGCAAAATTCTACAAGGCGGCTTCCTCTTTCATTTCTTCTCCCCAATCCATATTCACCTACTATGTTTCCTTCTCTCCCTTTTCCTACTGATGAATTCCAGTCACCCATGACTATTAAATTTTCGTCTCCCTTCACTACCTGAATAATTTCTTTTATCTCGTATACATTTCATCAATTTCTTCATCATCTGCAGAGCTAGTTGGCATATAAACTTGTACTACTGTAGTAGGCATGGGCTTTGTGTCTATCTTGGCCACAAAAATGCGTTCACTATGCTGTTCGTAGTAGCTAACCCGCACTCCTATTTTTATATTCATTATTAAACCTACTCCTGCATTACCCCTATTTGACTTTGTGTTTATAATCCTGTAATCACCTGACCAAAAGTCTTGTTCCTCCTGCCACCGAACTTCACTAATTCCGACTATATCTAACTTTAACCTATCCATTTCCCTTTTTAAATTTTCTAACCTACCTGCCCGATTAAGGGATCTGACATTCCACGCTCCGATCCGTAGAATGCCAGCTTTCTCCTGATAACGACGTCCTCTTGAGTAGTCCCCGCCCGGAGATCCGAATGGGGGACTATTTTACCACCGGAATATTTTACCCAAGAGGACGCCATCATCATTTAATCATACAGTAAAGCTGCATGTCCAAGGGAAAAATTACGGCTGTAGTTTCCCCTTGCTTTCAGCCATTCGCAGTACCAGCACAGCAGGGCCGTTTTGGTTAATGTTACAAGGCCAGATCAGTCAATCATCCAGACTGTTGCCCCTGCAACTACTGAAAAGGCTGCTGCCCCTCTTCAGGAACCACATGTTTGTCTGGCCTCTCAACAGATACCCCTCCGTTGTGGTTGCACCTACGGTACGGCCATCTGTATCGCTGAGGCACGCAAGCCTCCCCACCAACGGCAAGGTCCATGGTTCATGGGGGGTCATTTAAGTATTCCAGAATAATGTTTTTTAAAGAATGTTACAACTACACGTTCCCCAGCACTGCGTAGCGTGCCAGACTGCCGAGGATAAGTTCCCAGTGATGCAATAGACTTTTTGCAAACCACGTAAATGGTCGTGTAATTTATGAACCAGACATCACACTCCGAAGCACATCACCCTGGTAGGTCCTCGTTTACGAGTAAAAGTCGAAAAACAATACAGCCTATTACTCTAGAGCAATACCCTAACATATGCGCTCGGCTGTCGCCATGGCGTAATGGATAGCATAAGAGACCAAAAAAGAGAAAGCACCGGGATCGAATCCTGTTACTTTATGACAAGTTCACTTTTATTTTTTAATTATATTTTTCTTCAGATATTTGCTTCAATTTAACGTTTTTAAATTTTCTAATCCTTTGCCAAGTCTTTTTAACCGTTGCATTAACTTTTTTATTTGATCTTTTTTCTCCATTGGGCTCAAAGTCATTTGTTTATGCGGCATTTAAAATATGCGACAAGGCAAATTCGTCAACCAGCAAATGTCATTGGGAAAGAATGAACGAATTTGATGGAGAAACTACGTGAATGTAGAAAGATAGCTTTTACAGTTTGTCCATTATGTGAGAATAATTTGTGTTTCAAATGTTTGTGTGACGATTACCACCTAAAAAACTGTACATCTAGCAACGACAAAAAAATTTTGTGACTGTTGCATAATCAATATGAATACTAACAAATATTTCGTTTTACAGTCACTTGATCGATATTTTTAAACGATTAAATATTACAGTATATAAATAAAGAATAATTAAAACCATATGGACAAAGATTCCAAATGAAAAAGAATTACAGGAAGACAATATGAGAACAAACAAGAAAGTTAATGCAATGGTTAAAATGACTTCGCAAAGGGTTAAAAAATATAAAAACATTACATTTGAAGCAAGTAACTGAAGAAAAATAAAATTTAAAAATAAAAGTAAATCTGTGGGAACGTAACAGGTTTCGACGCTTTTACTCGTAAATTAGGGCCCACCAGGGTATCATGCATGGTTCTTAATCTACACCACCACGTAGATGGTTGCAAAAAGGGGATTGCAGCAGTGGGGACCTCTCCTTGTAAGACACGCGAGATTTTTCTTTCTTGCGTTCTAACAGGGCTAGCGTAGGAATTTTACATCCTTCCATTTTCGTAAACTAATTGGGTGGTTTGCGAGCGAAACAGCCGACAACTGCCGCTGGAGGCGCTGCAGTCACAGATCACATTGTGGAGCACGTTATTTTCCGCCCCGAGCACGAACCACGATGTAAGCCATGTCCGGCGTACTTCAAGACGCGAGGACGCCACAACGCACATGCGCACGTAAACCCCACCAGGCGAAAAACAAAAACTCCGTTAGACGCGGGTGGAGAGGTGTGCTCCTGCTGTATCAGGCGCCTTTGGAAATACGTGTGTAGAAGCCCGTTGGTTGATCTGGGTGTCTGTCTAATCTCTGTCCAATTGGCATTACTATCACGTACCGAGCTGCACTATAATGGGTGAAGGTGGACTCAAGCGACAAAATAAAAGTAATCACAGAAGAAGACATCACCGATAAACCTTTGTTTCGGGTGGATACATGGCAAAGAGGATGGGACTCATGCGATAACGGCCGAATACACTATGATTAATTTTTGCCAAACATTAGAGAAAGTTTAGAAAGCTGTCGGATGATATATTTTCTGACCGGACATGGTCATTATCCAACACACTTACATCCGATAAAAAACTGTCCTATTAACTTTTTTAGTACTGGTAATATCTGCCTTTGCTTTCTAAGTACCAGTGCCATTCTCGTGAAATCAACGAAGCTACTGTAAGACAGAGACATCTAGTGGTACACTGAGGTACTCCTACGAATGTAGTGCATTGTAGCTGTCACTCACAGTATTCAAAGCAACAATCGGTGTTACGTGATTGTAGGATATCGTGACATATGGCTTCTTTTTTTTTTTTTTTTTTTTTTTTTAATGTTCATGTTACGAGATCATTGACAGCGAAATTAAATACATATAAAGTTATTGCAGCATAAATATGAGTTTATATCATTGCTGTTACGAGTGATTTCGAATCTAAACAGCTGGGGCAGTATGTAATTTTGACAGAAATTAATCAATTTTCAGCCGCATCCTTATTTTTATTTACGTCCTAAATTTGTTTTAGGCATTGTAAGCTCACGGAAGTTTCGAGATGTGGGATAGCGTCTAGGAAAATGCAAAATTGCTTTCAAACATCGCATTAAATGATGAGTTGAGCTGACGTTCTTGAGCTACCGAAGTGGAACCACAGCTTTAAAACAACTGTTGTTTACTTTTTGCCAATTTCTTCTTGTATTCGTTGATTCCTCTGATGAAAAAGTCAATTTTGTGAACAATTTTAAAACTAACTTTCTTTTATACAGATGAGACTAAAACGCCTTAAAAATGCACACACAGGGAACATGCAATAACCCTCTGATCTTGCGCACACAGTCTACAAGAGAGAAGATGACAGGCCGGCCGGAGTGGCCGAGCGGTTAAAGGCGCTACAGTCTGGAACCGCACGACCATTACGGTCGCAGGTTCAAATCCTGCCTCGGGCATGGATGTGTGTGATGTCCTTAGGTTAGTTAGGTTTAAGTAGCTCTAAGTTCTAGGGGACTTATGACCACAGCAGTTGAGTCCCTTAGTGCTCAGAGCCATTTGAACCATTTGTTTTTTAGAAGATGACAGGCGACAGCATACACAGCACCCTTATGAATCCAATGGGAAGAGATAGACAAAATAGTGGACACTGTTTGAAGAGTATTACAAGAGGATCACGCAACGGAGAAAGCGTATAGAGTCGAACACAAATCAATCATAACGATGACGCTCAGTGACTGCAATAATAATACTGAAAAAGGAACACCATACTGAAATAAAATTCTATTCAAATCACTGGGCTTTTGTAAATCCGAATTCAATTGCGACCAATCATCTGTTTCAAATCCGTTGTTTCAGATGAAGACCGCTTTGTTCGTCAGAACCTAAATCCTACATCGTAATAGTTGGTTGTGATGTAACATAACAGACACTTTCGGGCACCCGCCCGCCGCAGGTTTGAGTCCTCCCTCGGGAATGGGTGAGTGTGTTGTTCTTAGCATAAGTTACTTTAAGTGGTGTGAACGTCTAGGGACCGATGACCTCAGCAGTTTGGTCTCTTAGGAATTCACACACATTTGAACATCTGAACTTTCGGGCATTACACAAAACTACTTGAAATTACCCTTCGCTTTCCATATCGATATTTATACTTGATTCTACTTTATCAGCTTCTTCGTGTGGTCCAAAGTTTCGTATTGGATTTCTCTTTTAGAAATCATTCTCAGCTTCGTTAACACGTACTGGAAGTCAGACCACTTCTTTTTCGCAGTGACACAATAAGTTTTATAAGTCCATCAACTTATCCTGCAAAGACTCATAATTATGATAACAACAGCCATCCTAAGTTTGACACTGATTTATAAAGGGCTTTTGAACCAACTACTGTCTTTCAATCGAAGAATAAAATAAAATATTCATAGATTCTAACAGCTACATTCATTCAAAATATATTGTTTTGATCATTATCAATTAATTAAAAATCGATAAAAGTTTATCTGTAATGTTCACAATACTTTCCCCAGACAAAATCCATTGTCAATTCAGAATGTTCTGATCGAAGAGAATCCTTTGATTTACTCACAAGAGCTTATTTATTCTGGTATTTTTCTAGAAATTTTTGTTTTTGTGTATTTGTAACTCTGCCAGCACCTTTCAACTCAGTTCGATCAGTACATTATAAACACAGTTTGCATGTGACCAGGAACAGCAGTGTGTGAGGGAATCTCCGCGTCACTTGCTTGCATTGAACTATCTGAATTATTAACCGCCAACATCATTTAATACGATACTTAATTTGAGTCATAGTACACGTACGTATTTCCGACGTAGGAATGTCTGACGCCGTTCCAATGACGTCACAAACCGTCAGAATAAAGGCAGCAGCGTCAGCTGAACGGGAACACTTTTCGCAGAGGCACTTGCGGTAATTGTGGTGACACTATCGACAAGTGTTAGAAGACCCTTTGACAGCCACAACAGGGCGTATGTTTCCAAGGGCGCGGAGTGTTGTTTTTGAGTAAGGTGTATATGCACTAAAGCGCCAAAGAAACTGGTATAGGCACCCGTATTCAATTACAGAGATATTTAAAAATGCAGAATGTGGCGTCGCGATCGGCGACGCCTATATAAGACAAAAAGTGTCTGGCGCAGCTGTTAGATGGATTAGCGCTGCTAAAATGGCAGATTATCAAGAAAAAAATTGAAATTTGTGATAAGTTCCTATGGCACCAAACAGCTAAGGTCATCGGTCCCTAGGCTTACAAACTACTTAATCTAATTTTAACTAACTTTCGCTAACGACAACACACATCCATACCCGAGGGAGGACTCGAAACTCCTACGGAGGTAGCCAAGCGAACCGTGGCAAAGCGCCTACCCCGCGCGATGGTTATCAAAATTTAAGTGAGTTTGAACATGGTGTTATAGTCGGCACTCGAGCGATGGGACACAGGATTTCCGAGGCAATGATAAAGTGGAGATTTTCCCGTACTGCCATTTCACGGTGAATATCAAAACTCTGTGTTCTGCCTTACGTCAGGTCTTGTCATGGGGGAAGCCTCGTCAGAGAGGTCCACCGCATGAGCGTCTAGGGAAGTGATTCCATTGGTAGTTTCCCGCTGCCTTCCACTGATGATAACGAAATGATATTGAGGACAACACAACACCCAGTCCCTGAGCCGAGAAAATCTCCGATCGAGCCGGGAATCGAACCCGGGCCCCTTGGCGTGACAAGTCGCCGCGCTGACCACTCAGCTATAGGGGGGGGGGGGGGGCTATGAATATCAGGAATCCAGTAAAACATCAAATCTCCGACATCCCGACATCGCTGCGGCCGTAAAAAGATCCTGCAAGAACGGGATCAACGACGACTGAAGAGAATCGTTCAATGTGACAGAAGTGTAAAACTTCCGCAAATTACTGCAGATTTCAATGCTGGCCCATCAACAAGTGTCAGCAAGCGAACTATTCAATGAAACAACATCGATATGGGCTTTCGGAGCCGATGGTACACTCGTGTACCCTTGATGACTGCACGACACAAAGCTTTACGCCTCGCCTGGGCTCGTCAACACCGATATTGGACTGTTGATGACTGGAAACATGTTGCCTGGTCGGACGAATCTCGTTTCAGATTGTATCGTGAGGATAGACGCGTACGGGTATGGAAACAACCTCATGAATCCATGGACCCTGCATGTCAGCAGGGGACTGTTCAAGCTGGCGGGGGCTCTGTAATGGTGTGGAGCGCATGCACTTGGAGTGATATGGGACCCCTGATACATCTAGATACGGCTCTGTCAGGTGACACGTACGTGAGCAAACTGTCTAATCACCATCCATTAATGTCAGTTGTGCATTCCGACGGACTTAGGAAATTCCAGCAGTACAATGCAACATCCGACAGGTCCACAACTGCTACAGAAACACTCTTCTGAGTTTGAACACTTCCTCTGCCCACGAAACTCCCTAGATATGAAAGTTATTGAGGATATCTGGGATGCGTTGCAACGTGCTATTCAGAAGAGATCTCCACCCCCTGTTACTCTTACGGATTTATGGCGTCAATTCCCTCCAGCAGTACTTCAGACATTAGTCAGGTCCAGGCCACGTCGTGTTCCAGCATTTCTGCGTGCTCTGTGGGCGCTACGCGATGTTAGGCAGATGTACCAGTTTATCTGGCTCTTCAGTGTATATTGTCTATGTATTTCTAGAAGCTGGTAGGGAAAATGATTTCTGTGTAAAAGTATTACGAACGCAAGAGAGAAAACTGAGGACCGAGTCGTTCAATGAAGAATTATTGGTGGAAAAGGCACTTATATTTTGTGAGCGAAAGTGTTTCTGAATAGTATCGGTCGAAAGACGATGTTTGGAAAAAGAGAACGTGCTGATTGGAAAAACAGGAGTTCAAAGCGAGATAATGGAAGTGTTAAGTCGATAGTTAGCGAACGCGATGGAAATAGCTGAAAAGTTTCATTAAACTGTGAGAAAAGCGTTGAAAGAGCATAAGGTTTGGAGGAAACACGTGGCAGAAATTTTGTGGCTGATAATGTCATTATTTTCGGATAAACGAGTGTCGAATAGGTAACATTCTAGGAGACGACTGCTGCCCTGTTGCGACTACAATTCACTAAATCTTTAACGGGAATAATTTACTTTGGAAATAATGCAGAACAGGAAGCTCAAGAGTAGAAGACATCAGGAAGAAAAAGAAAAAAAGTTACAAGCAAGAAGAGGAAGGTACCATAGAGTCATAGAACTTTCTCGGAACATTGGCAACCTAGTTGTGAGACTGCTGTTATATCGCAACATATTCCAAACAACCAACCAAACTGATTTACGTGATATTTGAGGTCGGAAGAGCAGGTGAATTTTATGATTCTACAGCATTTCGAACGTGAAGCGACTGACAGCGTTTCAGGCATCGCACTGTAAATGGTTATGCTTTAAAACAATGTTTAATAGTGTGTCGGGCCCAAGATTCTGACCGTTTATTTTGGCTGCGAGTAAAAAACCGACGATTTGCTGTTCAAATACACATTTAAGCAGATGTCATTGTGAAGGTGAAAGTCCATGTTCATTATATTAACCCGACATATCTCACGCCACACCTTTCGGAGCCTGTAAAAGTTTCTTCAAAGTGTATTTGTCGATAGTCGTGTCGGAGCAGAAATAATATTTGATGTCAATTTTTGTAACTTATTTCCTAAAGTCGCTAAACCTCCGTCGCCATCTTACTCCAACTCAATGATATTCCAAGCCAGCAACACATCGGCACCAAAGAACGACGCTGCGGTCATCTCGAGGTAGGCCGTATCTGTGACTCAGTGATCAACAATCCACAGTTATTTTTATTGCTGTGTCGTGTAGAATGAATCTATAACTGAACATCATATTAAAGTACACTACATATAAAGAACCGTAGCAATATTACTTAAAACGATAGCTAACAGTATCCGACAGTGTACTAATTATATCTGCAGCACATAACTTTATCTCGCTGCCAGAACTTTACAGATAACGATATAAATTAGCGGTGTAGTATGATACTTCATTAAAGTCATACTATCACTTTTCATGACATCTCCAAACTGTCATTTAGGAAAACAATTATTTGTTGGAGCTTTCGAGTTTAAAACATACAGTTATTTTGGCTTCGTACCCTAGTGTTATTATTAGGCATTATATTCAAGTACTAATCAGTTCTACAAATCGTGTAACTCCAGTTATGGTTGACATCGCTGTTTGCTAAGAGTCCATACGGTAACTAACGTTTGGTCATTGCGATCAATCTGAACTCTTGCTACACTGAGCTGTTAACGAATGTCAGAAAACCTGTTTCGTTTACTTGCTCTGTACATAATGATACCGGAAAACGTGTTTGAGAAATTTGCCTACACATACTTTTCGTGCTTAACAGTTAACTATCCCTACAGCAGCACCTATAACATTTTTGTATTTCTAGCTGTTTATGTATTTCATTGTATTCGTTGTCTTGTAAGTGAGATTGTGGGTGTGCGTGTGTGTTGTACTGATAATAATCAGTCAGGTGTAGAGAGAAAAGCTGGCAGCCAGATATTTTCGTAAGTACAATCGATAAAATTGGAAACTTTTCGCATTAAATTGCATTTGACAGAAGGGACATGGCCCCTCGAGTTACGTTTAGTCAGCAAAATGTTGTTGTGGCCGCGTTGTATACATACAGGGCGAGTCAAAAGTCCTTGGACACCTTCATAAGTTGGAAGATTAAAGGGAAAATTGAAATATGATGATGGGAACATAGGTTTGATGTTGGGCCACAACTTTTGGCGTGAATGTCATTCATGGCCGCCATCTTGAAATCCGCCATTTTGGATTCAAGTCATTTTTTTTTAGTGGGAAGGGGACGTATAACACCTCAAATAACACTCGATTGAGCTCTGGAATTGAGTGGTGTAATTTGTTTTTGTCTATCTTGTACAGTTTAGAGATTATTAATGTTCAAAGTTGGGAAATTACCTTCATACCGACTGCTACAACACATGTTCTACGTGTTGTCCATCCCGTGAAATGCACAACTGTAGTCGCCGTAACCACTCTGACTGCACATGGAGGAGAGTTTCTCCTGCAATTTGGTCACAGGCGTATTATATGCGTTCCTCGAGGTGTCCCTCTTTAGGGATGCTCTCACCATACACTATGTGCTTAAGATGTCCCCATAGATAAAAATCAAGGGGCGTTATGTCAGGTGATCTGGGCGGCCACTCCACGGGACCACGGCGACCAATCCACTTCCCTGGCAGTTGTTACTCCAACCATTCACGGACACCAATGTCATAGTGTGGAGGTGCCCCATCGTGCTGAAAATAAGATGGGAAAATGCCGTCAGCATTCAGTGTGGAAGGGCACACACGGTCCTGCAGCAGCATCAGATACTGGGGCAACCCATTTCGGATTTGCGTCACTCCAGTATCGACAATTATGTCGATTAACCACCCCCCCCCCGTCCCCCCCGTTCAAAGTTAAATACGCCTCGTCACTGAACAGTATGCCATTGGCAAACGAAGGATCCAGTTCGTGTTGTTCAGTAGCCCCAGGCAGAACTCCAGCCGGCGATCAGGGCCATCCTCGTTAAGTCGAAGTTGCATCTGCAGCTTGTAAGGATTCCACTTATTGGTGTGCAATATGCGGACAACGGAAGTTTGGCTTATTTCTCATACTAGTGCCACACGACGGGGATGTTAAGTCCCATAGTGCTCAGAGCCATTTGAACCACACGACGGGTACTTCGTTTGGGACTTTTCACAAACGACGCAACAACCTCAGTTGCAGTTTCCTCATTGGTGGCAGCCCCTGGTGGCCCACTACGTGCCCTATCGTGAACAGAGGCCGTCTCCCGGAATTTGGTGATCACATGAGCCACCGTGCTGTGCGCTACCGGTTCTCTGTCTGGGTGCCGCCTGTTGTAGTCAGTTGCTGCTGTTCGGTAGCTGCGCTCCCCTCACATAAGGATGATTTCGATCTTCTGTTCACGTTTCAGACCCATTTTAGATCACCTGGAACAAAGAGAGACATGAGTCGGCATCAAGGTAACTTTGAACATTAATAACTTCTAAACTGTACAAGATAGACAAAACCAAATTACACCAGTCAGTTCCAGAGCTCAGGCGAGTGTTATTTGATGTGTCATACACCTCCCTCCCCATTAAAAAAATTGACTTGAATCCAAAATGGCGAATATCAAGATGGCGGCCATGATGACATTCACTCCAAAAGTTGCTTCCCCACGTCAAACCTATGTTCCCATCATCACATTTCAATTTTCCCTTTAATCTTCCAACTTATGAAGGTGTCCAAGGACTTATGACTGTACAGTATACTCCTATCAGAATTTAAATATAAAGGCTATCCGGAATGTAAGGTCTGATCGGGTGTGTAGTGGAAACCAAATTGAAAATCCGAAGAAGTTTTGTACAGACATGTTGGGCCGTGTCTCCAGTATGCCCATCGATTGCGTCACGCCGCAAAGTTCTGAGCGCAAGTTAAGCACGTTAAGATGTCAAGGTAAACAGTGTCTCCCAACAAGTACGAGGGCCTGGTGAGAGATTTCGCCTGATGTCATGCAGCCCACATAACACAACTGTCATACGTTTCCTTCTTCATGACAATTCTCGGCCGCACTCTGCAATGGCAATGAAGCAATGAAGATGCTCCTGCACCAGTTTCGCTAGGAAGTGTTTGATCACCCATAACATACCTCCTCTCTGCTCACGTGAACCGCCGACAGCCCTCGTATACTGCATGGGGAGGATACTGATCTCGTTCTCACTTGTTGATTACAACCGGTAGGGCTGATTTAAAACCCAAGCGACACAAGTTGCGAGGTACCGGGGCTATCAGTGTATTTAACACTAAATTCTTCTCGAATCTTCATATCGAAATGATGCTCTAAGGCCCCCCCCCCCCCCCTTTTCTAACTCCGACTTTTGCTGTTGCACATGGATTAAGAAGAAACGCGAATTGACTGTAATCGACCCTGCAAGTGGAGTAGAAAAGAGTTTGGCACCTGCAATAATTTTTAATTGGATAAAAATTACTTAGGTAAAGGAAAGTTTCATTAACATAGTGAGAAATGAAAGGGTTGCTCTACCGATTAACAGAATGAAAGTTCTGCCCAAAATAACAATTTGATTTATTATGATAAACTCAAAATAATAAACAAATGACATGAAACGTTTACAATACGTCAAATTGGATACTCAAATAAATGCTGTGAAGGTGAAGTTGTCCATAAACTAGATTGAGACATTTATGACCAAGTGGTATGTGGAGCCAATTCCTTGCAACTCAAATCTTAAGAGAAACACCCAGTCAACCCAACTTTAATTGCAGCTACAGTAGTGAGAACTCAAACAATGAACATCCAAGACAGAACCACATAAGAAAAGACGGGAACAGGCACACTCTGCTGAGCTCTGGTTATCACAGAGCAAAATTCCCTAATCTGCCGGTGCTGCGGACATACATTACCAAGCTGTCTTCGTAACTGCAAGGACACGATCTGGCCAACCGGAGGCAATGGCTGGTTGCTTCGATGTCCCGTAGTGGTGATGATAATGTCGAAAGTATATTCCGTAACAAATTCTCCTGGTCTGGTTGTTCCAGACTAAAGACTTCCTAGCAACACAAATACGCCTCTGAGGGAGACGAAGAAGGCTCGCTACACAAGTACTGATGGAAGCGTGAGTGATTTAAACAAGAGAAGTCATGCAGTAACTCTTATACAGTCAACTTTAGCCAAAACTGCTCAAGACGGACAACATAGGCCGCTTGTACGCAGAACGCTCAATTGTCAGCTGTACTAGGAAAGTTATGTTGAAGTCGAAATTTCAGCAACTTCGTCAAACAGTTACAACTAAATGAAAGTATATTAGACAGCCAACGGAAGGCAGGCTATCCAGAGCAGCGAGAGCTCAGTCTTGTAACCTACTCCGACCGAAAGGGGAGAGCCGACCCTCTCAAGAGCACCTGTACAAGCTGAACACAGAACATTCCTGTCCCCACGACAGCGGCCGTGGTTAAACGTTCCAATCAGCAACTCGAAAACTGGCGGAAAATTCCACTCTATTGCCGACGCACTGCTATTCCACCAATGGAGATACTTGGCGCCAATTTTGCTACGTCACAGAGCTATCCCCTGAACCAGCCAATCACGGTTATGATTTTGCAGAAAACGCGGGAATTTGCCCGCCAAGACTGCCTGGGAACACAAGTCATTCCCATGCCTCGCTGGTAGCCCGCCAGAAAGTGTTTTCAGTAAGTTTCTGCGAAGTAACGGAATCTCTAGCCCAGCCGCTCCTTCAGGCCCCTGTGGGTGTGTCGCTCCCACTCTTATAACAATGTCGGCGTCTGGAAAGCATCCACTCGACTCTCTCACACCCGTCGACTTAAACCTTTCAAGCTCAGCAGACTCCGCCTACCACCAGACCACCCGGGTGACGAGAGACGCTGCGTGGGAAGTCCGCGTGTGAAGGAATAGCAACTTTTCATCGCATGCAATTAGAGAGGAAAATCGAATTACACAGAGTAAGATAGAAATATGAGAGGGGGCTCATGCCACCTCTCAAAGTCGTCGCATGGAGCGTCAGGCTGAAAGGGACGACAGTAACGCCCCAACTACAATATTTCTGTTCGGGACATATCACAATTAGTTGCGGTCTCTTGGGGCTCCGAGCTGAGGAGGTGGAAGGGGCGCCCAGGTGCAATATTTGGATAAAGTGACTATCACAATTACTAGTGAATACTGACGTTGGTGGAAATGTACGAAAGAGGAGAGTGACGGGTGGGTCGATGGGGTTGGGAGGGGGAGAAGGAGCAGGGCGGGGCGAAAATGATAAGTCGCTAGTGTGAAAAAAAATCTTCTCTAACCAGCCAGACAACCGAAGATATTGTAGAGCACATTAAAGACTCACAGGCTCCACAAACTTTCACAGAACCGTCTTAAGATAACTTGAAACAATTGTGGTGGTTTATTAGTCGAAAATAGGAGATTATCACATTAAGTGGCTGAGATCTGGCAACCTGTTTGGGATATGAAGCAGAACAGGCTGTAGATGTATGATACATAACTACATTATTAAACTGTGTTACGTTCTGAAAAATGATTTTTGTGAAAGGAATGTAGAAAATTTAAATAGGCAGCATGAGGTGGACGACATAAGACTTGGCAACTGGTGAAACGGACGAATACTATGGAACTTGAAATTCAAAGTACATGGTTTTTGGTATGGTATCAAAGTTACATTTTTTCCTGTGCCACCTGTAATCCTCCTATGTTCGTAGTCAGTAGATCTACTTAGTAATTTTTTTTTTCGGCCATCGTTCTTGATGTTTGCAGAGCTAACGCCGCTACTCAGCTCCACTTGACCACGTCGCAGGAGTGTTTACAGGACTTCGTCTTCTGGTTCGTGAATAGGTGCTGAAAGAGATCGTTAATTGTCTTCCAAGCTACTTGAATGACGTAAACGGCTGGCCTTTGAACCTTCTGTATTAACACTTTCTCTTACGAAAACATCGTATCTCACTATACAGTCTCGTATACAATGCGGACAGACCGATCTTTTTAAAACTAATGCAGTCTGGATAAGATCAAAACATGACGTATTCTGCGCAAGGAAGTTCCGCAGTCATTTTTCACGGCGTCAACGTAGCCATGGTCATCTCTTTTTCTCTCTCTCATCCAAACAACTTCAAACCACGGTCCCTCACAGCAGGCGTCAGCGCTAACTCGCAGATGTAATGGATACAAGACATTCTCCCATCTGCACGTAGCCGGCCGCTGTGGCTGAGCGGTTCTAGGCGCTTCAGTCCTGAACCACACTCCTGCTACGGTCGCAGGTTCGAATCCTGCCTCGGGCATGGATGTGTGTGATGTCCTTAGGTTACTTACGTTTACGTAGTTCTAAGTCTAGGGGACTGATGACCTCAGTTGTTAAGTCCCATAGTGCTCAGAGCCATTTTTAAACTTTTGGCGCCCGATAAATAAACGTGTGACGATGCAGCGCACAATTGGCAAGGAGAATAAATAGGGAACATGTCGATACCAGGGCGTAAAGGCTTCGCGGATTTCATCCCTTGTACTCAAGTTGGACAGTAACCAAGCCTCGCAGACAGGCGCTTGAACAGTGTACGCAGCTATCAGCAGTTGAGAGAGGACATTTAGTTTGGCTCAAAGAAGCCGGTTGGAGTAATCGGTGAACCGATCGACTCTTTAATTCACTACTGGCCATTAAATTTGCTACACAAAGAATAAATGCAGATGATAAATGGGTATTTATTGGACAAATATATTATACTAGAACTGACATGTGATTACATTTTCACGCAATTGGGTACATAGATCATGAGAAATCAGTACCCAGAACAACCACATCTGGCCGTAATAACGACCCTGACACGCCTGGGCATTGAGTCAAACAGAGCTTGAATGGCGTGTATAGGTACAGCTGCCCATGCAGCTTCAACACGATACCACAGTTCATCAGGAGTAGTGACTGGCGTACTGTGACGACCCAGTTGCTCGGCCACCATTGACGAGACGTTTTCAATTGGTGAGAGATCTGGAGAATGTGCTGGCCAGGGCAGCAGTCGAACATTTTCTGCATCCAGAAAGGTCCCTACAGGACCTGCAACCTGCGGTCGTGGATTATCCTGCTGAAATGTAGGGTTTCGCAGGGATGGAATGAAGGGTAGAGCCACGGGTCGTAACACATCTGAAATCTAACGTCCGCTGTTCAAAGTGCCGTCAATGCGAACAAGAGGTGACCGAGACGTGTAACCAATGGCACCACATACCATCACGCCGGCTGATACGCTAGTATGGCGATGACGAATACACGCTTCCAATGTGCGTTCACCACGATGTCACCAAAGACGGATGCGACCATCATGATGCTGTAAACAGAACAGTTCGTGCAGATGGTTGTTGTCTTGCAAACGTCCCGATCTGTTGAGTTAGGGATCGAGACGTGGCTGCACGATCCTTTACAGCCATTCGGATAAGATGCCTGTCATGTCGACTGCTAGTGATATGAGGCCGTTGGGATCTAGCACAGCGTTCCGTATTACCCTCCTGAACCTACCGATTCCCTATTTTGCTAACAGTCACTGGGTCTCTACCAACGAGAGCAGCAATGTCGCGATACGATAAACCGCAATCGCGTTATGCTACAATCTGACCTTTATCAAAGTCGGAAACGTGATGGTACGCGTTTCTCCTCCTTACACGAGGCATCACAACAACGTTTCACTAGGCAACATCGGTCAACTGCTGTTTGTTGGAAATTTTCCTCATGTCAGCACGTTGTAGGTGTCGCCACCGTAGCCAACCTTGTGTGAATGCTCTGAGAAGCTAATCATTTGCATATCACAGCATCTTCTTCCTGTCGGTTAAATTTCGCGTCTGTAGCACGTCATCTTCGTGGTGTAGCAATTTTAATGGCCAGTAGTGTAGGAGCGATGCCACTTTTCGATGGTGTTGGTAGGAATGAGTGAACCAAGGCCGAAGAATGCGTCAAGAGGGAAGTGGTCGACCTAGAGAGACGACAGAAGGTGAGGACCGAGCAATCGTCAGAGAGACACCAAGAGCCCAGGCTTCGGCGTTATCATCGACCCGACGTGCAACTGGTGCTTCAGTGACCACAAGTACCACTAATAGGCGGACCACAGAAAGGAGGCTGAGCTCACGGCGCCCCCTGCACCGACTACATTTCGCCTTTGTGTACCAACAAGCTCGTTTGCAGTGGTGTCTGGCACATTCGGGTTCCAGTCGCATTGACCGGAGAAGAATCGTTTTCAGAGATGAGTCTCGCATAGAATTCAGCCCCGATGGCCAGCGAAGTCGTGTCTGAAGATTCCCCGACTCAGATGCGATACCAACCTGAATGTCGCCGATCATACGGCCCGACAACCATCAGTGGTGGTCTGGGGAGGCATTTCATTTCATAGCACCATGCCTTCTGGTTGTCATAGGCGGCCGCTTACAGCATAGCAGTACGTCGACGATATTACACGGCCAGTTTTGTTGCCCTTAACGTCCAGCCAACCTGGGCTTACATTTAAGAAAGAAAATGCCCGTCCTCACTCGGCGAGAGTTTCTACTGTTTGTCTTCGTGTCGCCGGACCTCTCCCAAACGTTTGGAGCAGTTTGGTCACAGCTCTCCAAATATCTCGAGATTTTGATGATCTGACGCGCCAGTTGGACAGAATTTGTGACGATACCTCTCAGTACGACATCCAACAACTGAGTCTATCAGTGCCAAGCCGAATAACTGCTTCATAACACCCAGAAGTGGAAGCTCTTTCTCTTGAATAAATCATCCAGCTGTCTGAAATTGTAATCATTTGATCCATAAAATCTCGGGCGTGCAGCCGCAAAAATTTGACTTCTTCTTCAAATATTTCGGCTGAATACCGTCCAGCCATCTTCAGAGTGAGCCGAGGTGACTGACACTCCAGCACTTGCTCCGTCCTTTTAAAGCCGTGGACCGCACCACTGCGCACGCGGCCGCAGATACACAAGGCGCCAGAGACGTTAATCGGCGGTAAAAACGTATGGCATATGCATGGAAATAGATCTATGGCTGCGCAGTCGATCCACACGGTGATATCGATGTATCGCTACGAACTGCTCCGTCGTGACGTCCTTGTGATTCATCATCATCATCATCATCGTCATTTAAGACTGATTATGCCTTTCAGCGCTCAGTCTGGAGCATAGCCCCCTTATAAAATTCCTCCATGATCCCCTATTCAGTGCTAACATTGGTGCCTCTTCTGATGTTAAACCTATTACTTCAACATCATTCTTAACCGAATCCGGGTACCTTCTCCTTGGTCTGCCCCGACTCCTCCTACCCTCTACTGCTGAACCCATGAGTCTCTTGGGTAACCTTGCTTCTCCCATGCGTGTAACATGACCCCACCATCTAAGCCTGTTCGCCCTGACTGCTATATCTATAGACTTCATTCCCAGTTTTCCTTTGATTTCCTCATTGTGGACACCCTCCTGCCATTGTTCCCATCTACTAGTACCTGCAATCATCCTAGCTACTTTCATATCCGTAACCTCAACCTTGTTGATAAGGTAACCTGAATCCACCCAGCTTTCGCTCCCATACAACAAAGTTGGTCGAAAGATTGAACGGTGCACAGATAACTTAGTCTTGGTACTGACTTCCTTCTTGCAGAAGAGAGTAGATCGTAGCTGAGCGCTCACTGCATTAGCTTTGCTACACCTCGCTTCCAGTTCTTTCACTATGTTGCCATCCTGTGAGAATATGCATCCTAAGTACTTGAAACCGTCCACCTGTTCTAACTTTGTTCCTCCTATTTGGCACTCAATCCGTTTACATTTCTTTCCCACTGACATTACTTTCGTTTTGGAGATGCTAATCTTCATACCATAGTCCTTACATTTCTAATCTAGCTCTGAAATATTACTTTGCAAACTTTCAATCGAATCTGCCATCACAACTAAGTCATCCGAATATGCAAGACTGCTTATTTTGTGTTCCCATATCTTAATCTCACCCAGCCAGTCTATTGTTTTCAACATATGATCCATAAATAATATGAACAACAGTGGAGACAAAAAATGGTTCAAATGGCTCTGAGCACTATGGGACTTAACTTCTGAGGTCATCAGTCCCCTAGAACTTAGAACTACTTAAACCTAACTAACCTAAAGACTTCACACACATCCATGCCCGAGGCAGGATTCGAACCTGCGACCGTAGCGGTCACGCGGTTCCAAACTGTAGTGCCTAGAACCTCACGGCCACTCCGGCCGGCAGTGGAGACAGGTTGCAGCCTTGTCTTACCCCTGAAACTACTCTGAACCATGAACTCAATTTACCGTCAACTCTGACTGCTGCCTGACTATCCATGTGAAGACCTTTAATTGCTTGCAAAAGTCTGCCTCCTATTCCATAGTCTCGTAGAACAGACAATAACTTCCTCCTAGGAACCCGGTCATATGCCTTTTCTAGATCTATAAAGCATAGATACAATTCCCTGTTCCACTCGTAACACTTCTCCATTATTTGCCGTAAGCTAAAGATCTGATCCTGACAGCCTCTAAGAGGCCTAAACCCACACTGATTTTCATCCAATTTGTCCTCAACTAATACTCGCTCTTTCCTTTCAACAATACCTGAGATGATTTTACCCACAACGCTGATTAAAGAGGTACCTCTGTAGTTGTTACAATCTTTTCTGTTTCCATGTTTAAAGATTGGTGTGATTACTGCTTTCGTCCAGTCTGATGGAACCTGTCCCGACTCCCACGCCATTACTATTATCCTGTGTAGCCATTTAAGACCTGACATTCCACTTTATTTGATGAGTTCCGACTTAATTTCATCCACCCCAGCTGCTTTATTGCGCTGCAGTCTACTGACCGTTTTCTCCACTTCCTCAAATGTGATCCTATTTCCATCATCATCCCTATCCCATTGTACATCGAAATCTGAAACATTACTAATCGTATTTTCACCTAGATTGAGCAACTCTTCAAAATATTCCCTCCATCTTCCCAAGGCATCCACAGGATTCACCAGCAGTTTTCCTGACCTGTCCAAAATACTTGTCATTTCCGTCTTACCTCCCTTTCAAAGATTACTAATTACACTCCAGAATGGTTTTTCAGCAGCTTGACCCATAGTCTCCAACCTGTTTCCAAAGTCTTCCCAAGATTTCTTCTTGGATGCTGCAATTATCTGTTTGGCTTTGTTTCTTTCTTCAACATAAATTTCTCTGTCTACCTGAGTTCTAGTATGTAGCCATTTTTGATACGCCTTCTTTTTCCCTTTACAGGTTGCCTTGACTGTGTCATTCCACCAAGCTGTTTGCTTCATCCTACTTTTACACACTACTGTTCCAAGACATTCTTTAGCCACTTCTAGTAATGTGTCCCTGTACCTTGTCCATTCCTTTTCCAATGACTGTAATTGACTACATTCAACTAATTGGTACCTTTGTGAGATCGCTGTTATGTACTTGTGCCTGATTTCCTTATCCTGAAGTTTCTCCACTCTTATCCTCCTACATATGGACCTGACCTCCTGCACTTTCGGCCTCACAATCCCAATTTCACTGCAGATTAAATAGTGAGCAGTATCATCAAAGAATCCCCTGAATACACGTGTGTCCCTCACAGCCTTCCTGAATTCTTGATCTGTTATTATATAGTCAATGACAGATCTGGTTCCCCTGCCTTCCCAAGTATACCGGTGAATGTTCTTATGTTTAAAAAAGGAGTTTGTGATTACTAAGCCCATACTGGCACAGAAATCCAAGAGTTGTTTCGCGTTCCTGTTGGCCTCCATATCCTCTCCAAATTTACGCATAACCTTTTCATACCCTTCTGTTCGATATCCAATACTGGCATTAAAATCACCCTTGAGCAGAACTCTGTCCTTGTCCTTTACTCTAACAACTACATCACTGAGTGCCTCATAAAAACTATCTATCTTATCTTGATCTGTCCCTTCACAATGCGAATATACTAACACAATCCTAATTTTCTTGCTAGACACTGTCAAATCTATCCACATCAGTCGTTCGTTTACATACCTTATTGCAACTACGCTGGGTTCCATTTCTTTCCTGATGTAAAGCCCTACACCCCCTTGTGATATTCCTGCTTTGACTCCTGACAGGTAAACCTTGTGTTCTCCCACTTCCTCTTCTTTCTCACCCCTTACCCAAATGTCACTAACAGCTAAAATGTCCAACCCCATCTTACTTGCAGCCTCTGCCAACTCTACCTTCTTCCCAGAGTAGCCCCCATTGATATTAATAGCTCCCCATCTCGTTACCATTCGTTTGCCGAGTAGTATCTTAGGAGTCCCTGGTTTGTCAATTAGAGGTGGAACTCCGTTACCTCCAAAGGTCCGAGGCATTTTGCTCTGATTGTTGCCAGCATCATATTTAAAGTACCAGGGAAGCAGGTTGCTAGCCTTACTTGCCCCGAGTCCCATTGGGTTTTACCCCTAACGGTTGAGGGACTAACCGGTGGATTTGATAGTCTTTGCCGTATGAGCACAAAGGTGACCACGACTCAGAATATGTCCGAGATGCCCAGCCTTATTCCAAAGTGACTGGTATCCCGACTGTCGGGACCACATACTTGGCCACTCATACGTTGCCCGTGGTTCATGAACTAGGACATGACTACAGGAACCCACAGTGATTTTATTACAGAAATTGACGGATTCCAAGATTTGTCCAAGCTGAAGCCCCTATCTCTATTAATTGAATTCGTCGCCAAGTGAATTTAAATTGCTTGCTTTACTACTTAGTCCCAGAAGGATGAAGCCGAGGCTAAAATTTCGACGCTATCGAACACCATAGAGTGCCAAGTGTCAATACAGTGCTCGGCCACTGCAGATTTAACAGGTTGTAAGAGCCGGGTGTATCTGCGGTGCTCTGTGCATCTCTCCTGTGTAGTACGTGTCGTCTGTCCGATGTATAAACGGCAGCACTCACAGGGGATCTTGTAAACGCCAGGCTTCTGAAGCACCAAATCATCTTTAACGGAACCCAGGAGTGCTGCTGTCTTTGGTGGAGGGCGAAAAATCACTTTCACTTCATGCTTACTGGGGACGATAGGCTTCCCACGTATGGCAGAAAAGCCATCGATTTAAAACTTTCCTTGTCTTCTTCTGATTTTCTTATACCCACAGTTGGCTTCATTTGTAGCGCCTTTACGTGTCTGCTGTAGTGAGTACACGTTGGCTGCAAAAACTCTTCTCAAGTGTAAACGCTCGTCCTCCAGACTGCTTTCGTCAGCAATGACATGTGCTCTGTGTACTAGAATTCTGAGGACACTCATCGTCTGTGTAGGATGGTGGCAGCTATTTGTGCGTAAATATAAATCCGCATGGGTCGGTTTTCAATAAACCGCATGTCCCAAGGTGCCATTATATTTACGTCGTACCAGCACATTCAAACATGGAAGGCATCCATCTTTTTCGATTTCCATATGCATATGCCATACGTCTTTGCCGCCGATTAACGTCTCTAGCGCCTTGTGTATCTGTGGCCGCGTGCGCAGTGGTGCGGTCCACGGCTTTAAAAGAACAAGTGCTAGAACGTCAGTCACCTCGGCTCACTCTGAAGATGGCTGGACGGTATTGAGCCGAAATATTAGAAGAAGAAGTCAAATCTATGCGGCAGCACGCCCTAAACTTTTTGGATCAGTATTTGCGCCGCGAAAATATGAAGTTGTAATCACTTGTGTTGTATGGCATCTATCGATTTCAGTCCCATTCGGATGATTTCTTCGTGATGCGTCGCTTTCTTTTCATTTTTTTAAATTTTCTGTCTTAGAGAGAATAAGTCTAACGAAGCCAGCAGTGAATAAGGATTAGGATTAAAAGATAAGGAAGAAGTTGTTGGAACTGGGTTTCCAGAAACATAGAATCAAGTGAAAGATGTGGCTGGAAAACAGGAAATGGAGTATTTTTGTACGAGGAAGATAAAAAGGATCGTGAATCCGCTGGAATGTGCAGAAAAATTCGGATTAGAAAGTCGGGTGAGTTTTGAAAACTCCTGAAGAGAAAATGCAAGGATATTTCTACATCTACATACATACACCGCAATCCACCATACGGTGCGTGGCGGAGGGTACCTCGTATCACAACTAGCATCTTCTCTCCCTGTGCCACTCCCAAACAGAACGAGGGAAAAATGACTCTGTACGAGCCCTAATCTCTCTTATCTTATCTTTGTGGTCTTTCCGCGAAATATAAGTTGGCGGCAGTAAAATTGTACTGCAGTCAGCCTCAAATGCTGGTTCTCTAAATTTCCTCAGTAGCGACTCACGAAAAGAACGCCTCCTTTCCTCTAGAGACTACCACCCGAGTTCCTGAAGCATTTCCGTATCACTCGCGTGATGATCAAACCTACCAGTAACAAATCTAGCAGCCCGCCTCTGAATTGCTTCTATGTCCTCCCTCAATCCGACCTGATAGGGATCCCAAACGCTCGAGCAGTACTCAAGAACATGTCGTATTAGTGTTTTATAAGCGGTCTCCTTTACAGATGAACCACATCTTCCCAAAATTCTACCAATGAACCGAAGACGACTATCCGCCTTCCCCACAACTGCCATTATATGCTTGTCCCACTTCATATCGCTCTGCAATGTTACGCCCAAATATTTAATCGACGTGACTGTGTCAAGCGCTGCACTACTAATGGAGTATTCAAACATTACCGGATTATTTTTCCTATTCATCTGCATTAATTTACATTTATCTATATTTAGAGTTAGCTGCCATTCTTTACACCAATCACAAATCCTCTCCAAGTCATCTTGTATCCTACTACAGTCACTCAACGACGACACCTTCCCGTACACCACAGCATCATCAGCAAACAGCCGCACATTGCTATCCACCCTATCCAAAAGATCATTTATGTAGACAGAAAACAACAGCGAACCTACTACACTTCCCTGGTTCACTCCAGATGGTACCCTCACCTCCGATGAACACTCACCATCGAGGACAACGTACTGGGTACGTTCTTTGAAACTTACGGCAAAGCCGTCAGCCCGTCGCCATTCGCCAGAACTCCGCGTTCGGTGAGTTCCCGTTCGGTGCTCGTCGATTGCCGCATGTCTGACGCCGCCTTCACACAGATCTTGAGCGAGCTTTATACTTCGCAGAGAGCGGGTTGGCCCAAGGGACCACTGGACACTCATTCGGGAGGCATTCCAGCTTTATGTTTCCCGTAATTTCCCTAAATCACTTACGGCAGATACCGATATGGTTCCCTTGAAATGGCACACCCGATTTCGTTCCCCATGTTTCTCTTATTCGAGCTTGTGTCTCCGTCCCTGATGACGTCGTTGTGGATGGAACGTCAAACTCTAATCCTTCTTCCGTCTATACTTGGGGCGGGAGGCACCAGTCATGTGTTTGCCACTGCTTACCGCTCCTCGCGTGCTTTTTCACTGCACACTGTATCAAGCCACCATCTGTATTCCTTTTGCCCACTGGTTGTCATTAAGTGCACAGAATTGTAAAGGTTTTCTGGGCATGTCTGCCGATGGAAAGAACGGTAATTGTACTGTATGCAGAGAGTTTCATTGCACAAGTGTAAAGTACACCTTTACTGTGGGACTGTTCCATATCTGATTACGGAAACAAATTTTTACAAAAATTCTGAAATTCGAATTACGTAACAGGGATTTCGACACTTTGTCTCCACAAGGAGAAAATAACAGGTAATCTCTTGTGATAACATTTATTAATCTTTAGCCAGTTCCCAACATGTATAACTGATACATATAACTGCATTTCTTTCCATGAGTAGTGAGGACAAAAGTTGCAAATTCTCGACCTGGATCTTTACGCATTTTCGGACTTAAATACGACTATACTTCCTTTCGCGTTCTCCGGTATTGCTGATGAAGTAGGCTGTTAAATAATCACCAGTTTTCGATGCACTCGATCTGCAGATCGTAACCGAGCCAGATAATGTATTTTTGAAGCCATCACTCTGCATATATCTCCAAATTTTTCTCCATATCTAGTGCGAAAAAAATTATCGAGAGCAGTGCAATATTTTATGATATCTTCCTCAAAATCGAGGGATGCATTTGAAGTTCAGTAAAAAATCGGTTTACTTGTTCGGCAATACGAAATGTATTCGCAGTCGGGAATATGATCTGCCCCCAGCCGTGTATATGAATGACGACACTAATAATTTGTGAGGGTGCGGGACACGAATCCCGATACCCGCTTTACGCGAGCGGCCTTAACTGCCTTTTTTCAACGAGTGATCGCCTTAGCATTTCTTTTTCCAGAAAAATGTCACTGTAACTTTTCCTCTTGCCACACTAATATCTCTTTTCTTTGTCAGTGGACTCACTTGGTACTATGAATAATGAACATAATAAAATTACAATACAAAACGAAACCTGCGTGACAGCGTTCGTATTTTATTAGTAAACAATATGAAACAGAATACAACCAAACTGGGGATATCTTTCTGGTAGTACAATATAAGAGAAACAACCACTCGAAAACATCAAAAAATTATCGCTGTCAGGTCCCAAATTACCACAGCAAGGACGCAGACGTCGTCTCGGAATACACTCTTGTTCAACGGTCTGATGGACATTAAGTAATTAGCAAAAGTCTGACAATACCTCGTACAGTATTCCAATCGATCGTTAAGTTCCTGTAAGAAAATTCAAACACATGTTTGAGACGGTCCCAAAAAAGGTAGAAAGCAGATAGTCCTGTGATCCAGTTCATCGTATGTGTATTTGCTTGAGAGAAGTAGATCTCAATCGGCCGATGGATAATTCCGGGCTGGCCACCAAGAGCTGTTGCAGGACAATTTGATTCACGGATCCAGTTATATGGCTCCTTCCGTTTATAGAGATTTTACGACTATGACGAGTGGGGCCTGAAGATGGCACCAATGTAATGCCGAAACTGGTAGCACATGAAGTTCATAAAATAAAATAAATTTCTACAATACATACGGTTGTGGGTAAATTATTGCATCAAGAAAGTATTTCTAGGTGGCGTCCCTCAGCTACATTCGAGGATGATTCGTCATCGAGAGTCCCTACCTGTTACGGGGTAAGTTATTTGGTTGATGGTTGTTTTTGGGGAAGGAGACCAGACAGCGAGGTCATCGGTCTCATCGGATTAGGGAAGGACAGGGAAGGAAGTCGGTCATGCCCTTTGAAAGGAACCATCCCGGCATTTGCCTGGAGCGATTTAGGGAAATCACGGAAAACCTAAATCAGGATGGCCGGACGCGGGATTGAACCGTCGTCCTCCCGAATGCGAGCCCAGTGTCTAACCACGGTAAGTTAGTGTGCAAATAGGTGAAGGAAGGATGTTTTGATCTGGGACAGCACAGGTGCGATGTGAGCGAGTGCAATGGAGGGCAGGCAGGGCTAATGCACCAGTTCATCAACGAGGAGGGCTCTAAAGCAGTGTCGATAATGGGTCCACGTCTTGAGTATGGTACACGCCCTCGAACTTCGCTAAGTCCCAATCCTCCACTGGGAGAGTGGAGGGTGAAGGCTCGCATCATATCATGAAGCAGGGGAGACAATCTTTGCTTTGGCCCGGCGGATCTCTGCCTGAGGATCGAAAGGTGGCGGGAGCGCCGTAAGTTCTTGGAGAAGCGGATACTAGAAGTCCGTCGTTTATCGGTGCCAGAGTGATCTTTCCCAACTGTAACCAACCAGTGCATTCGTGAATCTGGTTTGACATATTCGACCACCTTCAAAGCCACTACGGATACCGTAGCAATCGATATTCACATGAGGTCCTTATACTCCCTGTTATAGTTGCCACATTCCTGATCCCCCATGAGTGCCACATTCGGTTTCCATACTTCCCAACTTCTCCACACCATCTCATTTTGGAGGTTGACAATGCAGATGTATGCACTAGGGTCCGAGAAAGTCGGGGACCAGTGCTCCGCTGCTAGAATCACTGTCGCAAGGTCAAAGGAGACGTAGATCGAGCGTGCTACCGGAATGACTGGTCACATAAATAAATCCAGAGCGGTCAGCCTCTAATACCTTCCATGTACCAGCAAGATACACGTGTTATACCAAGAGATGCAGTTCGGGACACGGAGTGTAGTTTGGTTCTTGGTCTATCTGCAGCAGCAAACTACCGGTATTAAAGTCTTCGCCGATAATGATGCGGTCATAGTGGCTCAAGAAGAGAAACGTAATTTCTTCCACATAAAAGCGTAACCGCTCCGCCTTTTATCTGTCCTAGTAGGGAAATAGACATTATCAACTCGAGTCCCCGTCCTACCTAGCGCCAGACGGCAAGTACATCACAGCGGTCACCTCTAATTCATTTTGCACAAGGGTAACCGTTCCACTGCCTCCCGTGGCAGTACGATGACGTAAGCAGTAAACCCACAGAAGTATGGTAAATCTCCATCGTACTCCTACAGTAGAGCGAGTCCACTTCTGTATCCATGAGCACATCACGCAGTGGTTGAAGTCTGATATTTCTGCCCATCATGTTGAGGCTAATGGAGGCAATCTTGTAGGTTTGCTGCTGGTCTACAGGCAGTGAGACGCTAATAATAACAGGGAGAGGAGGCGCAATCGCAGAAGCAGATCAACCACACCGACCAACCCCTTCGCAACACAAAAAAATTCTTGTTGAAAATGAAACTCCTCCAGCTGTACTTAAGATTTTATATTTATTTGGCTACTAGTTTCGACGTTGCGTCAACTCCATCTTCAGTCCCGTACACTTTGATGAAATCAATTGTGTGTGGCTCAGTGCAGCTGGAGGAGTTTCATTTTCAACGAAAATTATACCAGCTGTCCCCCACCTTCATCCAATTTAAATATGGATGTACGAAGGCAAAAAAATTCTATCGTTCTTCTGCCGTGGAGGCAAAAATCGCCGAGCTGTGTGACTAGATCGATACCTTGCACCCGGGGATCTTGAGCATAATTTTTGGATACTTGTGGAGCTAGCGCTTCCTGGCGGAGCAGCAGTGGAAGTGACAGTCGGGCCAGGGGGTTAAGGGCAGTCTCGGAGAGGACGGCGCGCGAGGCCGGGCGTACTCGTTTTGGGTTAGCGTAACCATGTGCGCATGTTACCTGTACGTTCGCGCAAACGGTGTAGAGCTCTGCGGCAGTCACTGCGGCGTTCTAGCCGCTCTTAGTGCGTTCCGGCAAGACCGTTTGATGAGTAGTTTGACCTGAAATTTGCCCGACTTGCTTGCCATGCTTGGTCGAAGACAGTGCTTGGGATATGCCGTTACCTCTTTTAATGGTGAACGTTGTTTGACATTTCTGTGACATTCGTTCCGGCCGGTGGTTCTTATTTGTATTCCACCGGTCTGGTGATTATTGACTGCATGGTGCTCAACTCTCATACGTTCGTTTCGCAGTCCTGTTTAGGTAACGTCTATTAATCAAGTTTTATCACGTGTGCTCAACTCGCTCTCTCGTAGGCAAACTACTGGATCTATTAGGGCTAAATCATATTCAACTAAAAAGCCAAATACAGCAGGGAGATCGTTTTAGGTGAAGCCTTTTTAGTGTTACTGGTGTTCAATTTCTTTTAAAATGGTTCAAATGGCTCTGAGCACTATGGGACGTATCTTCTGAGGTCATCAGTCGCCTAGAAGTTAGAACTACTTAAACCTAACTAACCTAAGGACATCACACACATCCATGCCCGAGCCAGGATTCGAAAATGCGACCGTAGCGGTCGCGCGGTTCCAGACTGTAGCGCGTAGAACCGCTCGGCCACTCCGGCCGGCATTTCTTTTAAAGGGACTAGCGACATGTATGTGTTGTTTTATACATTCCTAGTATTACACAATTTTAATTGAAACAAATTTAATTCTTCCAGCTAGTAAATAGTTTCTTGTCGAAAGGAAAGTATTAATGCTGTTGTCGGGCGGTTCTAGGCGCTTCAGTCCGGAGCCGCGCCGCTGCTGCGGTCGCAGGTTCGAATCCTGCCTCGGGCATGGATGTGTGTGACGTCCTTAGATTAGTTAGGTTTAAGTAGTTCTAAGTCTAGGAGACTGATGACCTCAGATGTTAAGTCCCATAGTGCTTAGAGCCATTTGAATATGAAAGTATTAATATTTGTAATATACTGCGGAAATTTATTGCGGTAAGTTTCCGCAAGGACCGGTTGACTGTTCCTCCCATTAATTAACGTCCTCTTTGGGTCACATCACTTACCCGTGCATCCGTGGCCGAAGATTCAGGGACAGTATCATCCGCCCATGCCATCGGGTGAGCTGTAAGGTCGTCCGACGCCTCCCCAATGGGACTTGGCGACTGCGGGGATGCTTCGCATGAGACAGAACATCGTTCGTCATGTTAGTCAGCGATCGGTGGCTGCACATCCGACATGAGTGAATCGGCGGCCAGCCCAGTGAGAGGACGTGCGTGGAGGAGTCCATCGGAAGGTCATCGTGGTACTGAGAGATCACATTGGCTTGCGAAGGTCATGTGGGCGCAACGGCTAAGGCCCCTCTTATGCCTCTTTGGGGGTCGCTGTTTCAGAGAGTGCATCTCTGTGTCAAATAATGGGAGTGAATCACTACGTCCAGGCACGAAGGCAGGCATGTACACAACCATCATACGAACATCCATACCACCATTGTGCTTATCTTCAGCTCCTTCTAAAGCCGGCGGAGCGAGAGGCGAGAACGTGTCAGGCATCATCAGCCTCTCCTTATCCCATCTTGACATCACCAGTTGCGGAAGGTCCTGTAGGGTTCAGGCCTATGCATCTGACTGGGATCCATCCAAAGCGCCAGTACACATGTGAGAGGTATGCTGGGGTGGTGGAAGGCTCAGATCCGTAGGCCAGGGTTGGGCAGCCCATCACTGTAGACACTTTGGGAGACCGAGCGAGGTGGCGCAGTGGTTAGACACTGGACTCGCATTCGGGAGGACGACGGTTCAATCCCGCGTCCGGCCATCTTGATTTCGGTTTTCCGTGATTTCCCTAAATCGCTCCAGGCAAATGCCGGGATGGTTCCTTTCAAAGGGCACGGCCGACTTCCTTCCCCGTCCTTCCCTAATCCGATGAGACCGATGACCTCGCTGTCTGGTCTCTTTCCCCGAAACAACCAACCAACTTTGGGAGAACGTGGCCCCCTCCTCTGTGACCCGATCTGGCTGGCCGTCGTATGCGACTGCTCTGCATCTCCCGATGTAAAGATAGGATGGAACATGCTCACTGAATTCAATGTGTATCTGGCACACCCCATTCAGTACAGGGCAGGTGGTGAATTGTATCCACTTCTCCAAACGTGGGCCTGCCGGCGTGGCCGAGCGGTTCTAGGCACTTCAGTCCGGAACCGCGCTGCTGCTACGGTCGCAGGTTCGAATCCTGCCTCGGGAATGGCTGTGTTAGTTAGGTTTAAGTAGTTCTAAGTATAGGGGACTGATGATCTCAGATGTTAAGGGGCTCCGGAAAGGCTCAAAATCATGAAAAGTTCAATTTTTACTTTTTTGCGTTTTCTGAATCTGCAGACTATTACCTTTTAATAGATATATAATTTATTCAATTCCGAAGACTACAACAATTTTAAATTTTTTTTTGAAATGTGTTCTACATGGGCGTGACCCACTGTGGCGCTGTTAAACTGCTGTCAAATGGTGTTATTATTAACGTCCGTGTTCATCAGGTACATTTTAGTCTGCCTCATGCAATAATGGAGGTGATAAAACCTTTTTTCAGAGACTTAGCAGCACCTGAACTGTTGAAAAAGTGTATTCACGGGAAAACTAAAAACCCCAATGAAAGTGTAAATAGTGTTATATGGTCGAGAATCCCCAAGACTGTATTTGTTGGAATAGAAACACTTCACTTTGGTGTGTATGATGCTGTTGCGACTTTCAATGATGGCAACATTGTAAGGTGCAAGGTATTTAGAAATATGGGAATGAAGATAGGTTCTAACATGGTACGAGCGATGCTTGCTTTGGACAAGGAACGCCTTCGGGCTGCAGACAGGGCCGTAAAGAGTCTAGAAATACAAGCAAGTGTAAACAGGAGTAGGAACAAGAGGAAGCTGGAGGAGGAGTTTGCAGAGGATGAAGATAATCCATCCTATGGACCTGGAATGCACTAAAAAGTTAATCCAATCTTTGTCGCTCGATTCCCAAAACTTTTATTTTCTCATACTAATTACATGTTTTCTAAGGATCTTCCAAACATATTTGTTTCAAATTTTCAGTAAATGTTACACAGTACCTTCTGCATAATTTAACACAGCCTTTTTCCAAAAAACTGTATATTTTTGAATATATAAATAAAAAATTGCAAAAAAATGTTGTGAATTTTCATTACAATTGAAAAAAAATCATTTTAATAACTGAACTAAAATTTTGTAAAATCCCTGTGTTAAGTTGTAGCCCATATTCCAATAAATAATCTGTAAAAAGTTCAACTTCCTACCTCAAATACTTTGTGAGGAAAGATGTAATTTATAAGCGTTATTTTAACATTGCAAGTATAGGGCGTTCCGGAGCCCCTTAAGTCTCATAGTGCTTAGAGCCATTTTTAAAGCAGAACCGCAGACAGAGCCCTGAGGGCATACTTTCGTAAGACGTTTGATAACTGCTGATGTGGCGCTTGATGTGGTCACATATCGGTCTCTGAAGTACAGCATTCCTGGGTGTACCGTTCCCTTAGTCTTCTAAAGAATGAAGGATACCATAAGTCAGTGAAATAACATTTCAGTACAAGGAGAAAACATTGCTATAGATGAATACATCTGTATAAAACCGGTGTTTTACATATTACAGCTAGTCTGACAACGCATGAACATGTGTTCAGTGTATGCCACCTTTAGGTATGAACTATATGTATTTCGCATAAATTCAGTTAGTTTACTAATAAGCGTGATTAAATATTGCACTTATTTTTATATTTTAATATAAATTTTCTTTTGTATTGTTACAGAAACTGAAGATGGTCATTGTATGGCCGAAACCGGTTATGACTGTGTCATAAGAATGTGATTGATTCTTTTATACTTGTCTTATCGTGTTAAAACTTTAACGTAAGGTTATACCTCTAATGGTTAGATTATAAGACCATTTTTTGTATGAAACACTGAAAAATCAGATTTTTGTCGCCCCTGGAAGCCGTTTGATAGGCAACAAGCAACTTGGGTTAGGTGAGCGATTTAGCCTTTTATTACCGTAATATAGATGACAACACTTGCAGCGACCGTAACCACTTCCTGTGAGGGCAGCGTTCTGCAGCTGGATAGTTGTACAGCAACACGCCGACAGACGGCAGTGCAACTACCGTGTGCGGGACGTGGGCTAAACAAAACAGAAAGACGGCTGCGAGAAGCGGTTCGCTGCGTGCAGATGCCTTGCTCCTGTGTCAGCGGGGGCCTTAGCCACTGTGTGGTAACAGGGGCATGATAGGACTGTCTGTGTGACAGCGACAGGATCAGATATGGGCACAAAAATTAATTATTTCTTGGCGTGGCCCTATTTTAGATCATCGCATGTTGTGAATTTTACACCTAGTGTGGTGTACAGATGGTTCCACGATATTTCGAACGTGTTAACTACCCAGAATTCAGAAACGTTGTCGGCCGCTGTGGCCGAGCGGGTCTAGGCGCTTTATTCCGGAACCGCGCTGCTGCTACGCTCGCAGGTTCGAATCTGCCTCGGACATGGATGTGTGTAATGTCCTTAGGTTAGTTAGGTTTAAGTAGTTCTAAGTCTAGGGGACTGATGACCTCAGATGTTAAGTCCCATAGTGCTTAGAGCCATTTTTGAACCAGAACCGCAAACAGAGTCCTGGGGGCATACTTTCGTAATACATTTGGTAAGTGTTGCTGTGGCGCTTGATACGGTCACATATCGGTCTCTGCAGAACAGCATTCCTGGGTGTACCGTTTCCTCAGTCTTCTAAAGAATGAGGGTACCATAAGCTAGCAAACGCTCCAGATACACTGAAGAGCCAAAGAAACTGGTACACGTGAACCTAATATCGTGTAGGGCCCCCATGAGCACACCAAGTGCCGGAACACGACGTGGCATGGACTCGACTAACGTCTGTAGTAGTGCTGGAGGAATTGACACCATGAATCCTGCAGGGCTGTCTATAACTTCGTAAGAGCACGAGGGGGTAGAGATCTCTACTGAACAGCACATTGCAAGGCATCCCAGATATGCTCAGTAATGTTCATGTGGCCAGCGGAAGTGTTTGAACTCAGAAGAGTGTTCCTGGAGCCACTCTGTAGCAATTCTGGATATGAGGGGTGCGGAACGGTAGAACTTCTGTCACGTTGAAAGATTTTATTCGGCCGTCGTTGGTCCCCTTCTTGTAGGATCTTTTCCCGGCCGCAGCGAAATCGGAGATTTGATGTTTTACCGGATTCCTGATATTCACGGTACAGTAGTGAAGCGGTCATACGGAAATTCCACACTTCATCGCTACCTCGGAGGTAAGGTATTCCATCGTTCGTGCACCTACTATAACACCACGTTCAAACTCATTTAAATCTTGATTACATGTCACTGCAGCAGCAGTAACCGATCTAGCAACTGCGCCTGCCACTTGTTGTCTTAAAGACTAGTTTACACGACGACACTAGGTTGCAGGTAACTGCGCTACCGACCACTGCGCATGCGCGCCTCGCGTTTACGCAACTCATTAGTGAAACTAAACACTTCCGGCGTGTTCCAACTTTGGCGACACTAGTTGCATGAGTTTTGAGGTTGTGTGTGTTGGTAGAATGTAGACAAACCGAAATATGAACTGGGGAACGGAGAATAATGTTCGCTTTTTGGATATCTATGCTTTGCATAGGTGTTTGTGGTATTTCGGTGATGCTGATTACAAAAATAAGTAACATATTGCTGCCCCTGAGACTATCATGTGCGATCGTAACATAGATGGTTTGACAGTATCTGAGCTGCAGGGCAAAATTGATTGAGTTACAAACACATTTATAACTGAATTAAGAAAAATACAATCAAGTGTAATTCTTTCTAGCGGTGGTAACGATCTCGTTTAAAAGACTAAAATCCCATCGTTCGAGTTGGCCAACTCTTTGTTAAGGAATATTGTTGACAGGAGGGAAGGCTACACAAAATCAGGAAGCTGCATTCTTTATTCAATCTTCATCTATTTAAACCGGCGCTGCAGTGCTCCCCATTCACATATGTTAGAATTTTGAAATATTGCCACTGTACAGATCTATCTTCAAGAGAGTAGTTTACAAACCATTCTCTTCTTAATGCGGCCTGCTTCGAATAATTATTGTTCCTAAAGTTAATAATTATTACTGTTAACGTTAATAATTATTGGTGTTAATGAAATAGCGTCATCACCAACTAAAACCGTATCTTATAGCATGCCGAGTGTTCTCGATTGTAATGCACGCAAATACGTGTAATTTCAGTTCTGACGACAATGCTTCATGCATTACAGTACTTTATTCCTTATCACATAATTAACTCTATTTAAAAGAAATGTGAACACTTCTGGTGATATTCTAAGATAATTAAAAGAACTTCTTGGATCTTACGTTATAAATTATTTCAGCAAGGATGCTGACGAATCGAGACACGTTTCTTATTTTTTTCCTTATGCAGTGATTCCACGCAGCAAGGTTTAACTACATCACAACTCGTGCGACGTGAGCTGCCAAAACTTTCATTTCAGACACGACTCAGGGACCCACAAAACGACGAAACTGCAGTCTATACTGGTGTCGCCGTGTCTACAGTCATATATGAAACCACTTGCATGCAACTCATTCCACGCAACGAGTGGCGCAACCCAATGTCGTCGTGTGAACTAGGGTTTATATAGGCGTTGCCGACCGCAGCACCATGTTCTGCCTGTTTACATATCTCTGTATTTGAATACGCAAGCCTATACCAATTTCTTTGGCGCTTCAGTGTATGTCTACGATCATACCTATAAGATGTTTTGTGTCTCCAGCATGTATTAATTTCCTCGAGTCAGTAAGTGCATCGTCGCTACATTTATGTTTACTGACTGAGTCAATACTGATTACTAGGTTTGTCCGGAATATACGTATAAAAGTTGCATAATAACTTTTTTTTACAATTATTCAGGTATTACAATATGGTCTCCTTCAAAGTACTCGCCCTGAGACGCGATAAACTTCTGCCAACGCCGTTCCCACTGTTGATAACATTGCTGAAAGTCTTCAGTTGTGATGTTGTTCAGTTGCCATGTCGTTTCCGCCTTGATGGCTTCCACATCTCCCAAGTGCCGCCCCCGAAGCACCATTTTGCATTTCGGGAATATGAAGAAGTCACACGCGGCTAAATCGGGTGAATAAGGCGGTTGGTCTGTCACGGTGATTGAGCTTCCGGCCAAAAACTCGCCCACAACGAGCGACGTGTGAGCGGGCGCATTGTCGTGATGAAGGATCCACCTGCCCCCTTTTGCCAACTCCGGTCGAACTCGGGCCACACAAGCTCTGAGACGTGTCAGAACTTCAACGTAAAAATTTCCGTTCACTCTCTGGCCGGGAGGGACAAATTCCTTGTGAACAATGCCGCTAGAATCAAAGAAAACAATCAACATTTGTTTTCACAGTGGACCTTGATTTTCGCGACTTTTTTGTTCTCGGTTGTGCTGCTAGTTTCCATTCCTTGCTTTGAGATTTGAGCTCCACATCGAATTCGTAAAACCAGGACTCGTCTCCAGTGATGACTCGGTTGAGAAAGTCCCCTCGTTCCTCTGCTTCCAACCAATCCTCACAGCACTCAACCCTCTTTGCTTTCTGTTCTGGCGTCAAGAGCTTCGGTACGATTTTCGTACACAATTTTTTCATTTCCAGTTTTTGTGTCAGGATTTCGTGAACGATTGTTTTGGGGATTGACAGCTCGTCAGCAATCATTCTGACTGTCAATCCACTGTCTTTAAGAACACAAGACCGAATTCGTTCACAATTTGCATCGGAACTCGATGTCGGCGGGCGTCATGGGCGAGGGTCATCGTTCACTTCTTCTCGGCCATCCCGGAACCTTTTTAACCACTTCTTCACGGTTGGTTCCTTCAAAGAACTGTCTCAATAAACCTGTTTCAAACACTCAAAAATCTCACGGCCATTCTTGCCTAGCTTTGCAGGAAACTTGATGTTGACGCGCTGTTCCTCAATCAGAGAGAGCTCCATGCCGACGGCAGGTGAAAAAGGGTAACTGTCAACAAGCTGCCGCACACTCCCACCTTCACGCAGAGTGCTCTGACTCGAACTGAGCGTTGATGGGATTGATTACAGCAGTATTCCCACCTGGCGGCGACTGCAACTTGTAACATAAAGACATTATTCAACTTTTATACGTATTTTGCGGACAAACCTCGTATGATGGGACATAGTCACAGCTGGGATGACGTAGTGCGCAGCTTGTGCACGGCTGCGCATAGTGGTTGCTTTGGTTGCCACGCACGGTTTGATTCGGCGGGCGGGCTGTCTTGAAGCAGTAGAGCTTTTGGCGCCGAGCCAGAAGAATTTTTCGGAGGGCCTGCGCGATCCGTTCGCGCGGTCGCCCTCCCCAGGCGCGGACTTGGGGAAACATGAGGGCATAATTGGCCGGGAGGCAATTTCGGCGGCGCGGCCAAGTCTGCGGGCGCCCCACCTGCAGAGCTGAATCTGAAGTGGCGCGGCGTTTTTTGCCGGCGCCAGCGCCGCCGCCGGTCCGCTTTCGCGGCGCCATTAATCTCTGGGCCCGCCACCGCCACTCTAGGGCAGGCGGCGCCTGTACACGGCGAGGCTCGGAGACAAATTGGCTCGGGCTAAATACCGCCCTGATGAATTCCGGTCGCCTCCTTCGGATGATGAGGGTGACGTGACCGCCGGGCCACCTCCTCTTTTTTTTTTTTTTCGGCCTCCTCCCCTTGCGGCTGAGTGCAGCCCCGCCGGAGCGGAGACATATTGGCAGTATTTCTCCGCGGACGGCCAGCCGCTCCTCCGGCTTTCTAATGGGGCGCGTGCCCGCCGCCCGGGCCAAATTAGAATCTGTCTCTCTGGCCGAGCCTGCGCCTCTCGCGCCTGGACCGCAGCGCGGCTGGCAGACACTCGGGGAGTTGTCCAAGAGTGCGCCAGAACCGAGAGCTAATATCGAAACTCGTTTCATTAATGCGTTATTTATTACTACTTTGTTTCCTCCACAGAGGCACGTAGCTATCGCCGGCAGTCTGTCCGCATCTCCACACGATCTACATCTACATTTATACTCCGCAAGCCATCCAACGGTGTGTGGCGGAGGGCACTTTACGTTCCACTGTCATTACCTCAGTTTCCTGTCCCAGTCGCGTATGGTTCGCGGGAAGAACGACTGCCGGAAAGCCTCCGTGCGCGCTCAAATCTCTCTAATTTTACATTCGTGATCTCCTCGGGAGGTATAAGTAGGGGGAAGCAATATATTCGATACCTCATCCAGAAACGCACCCTCTGGAAACCTGGACAGCAAGCTACGCAGCGATGCAGAGCGCCTCTCTTGCAGAGTCTGCCACTTGAGTTTGTTAAACATCTCCGTAACGCTATGACGCTTACCAAATAACCCTGTGAAGAAACGCGCCGCTCTTCTTTGGATCTTCTCTATCTCCTCTGTCAACCCGACCTGGCACGGATCCCACACTGATGAGCAATGCTCAGGTATAGGTCGAACGAGTGTTTTGTAAGCCACCTCCTTTGTCGATGGCCTTCATTTTCTAAGGACTCTCCCAATGAATCTCAACCAGGCACCCGCCTTACCAACAATTAATTTTATATGATCATTCCACTTAAAATATTTCCGTACGCATACTCCCAGATATTTTACAGAAGTAACTGCCACCAGTGTTTGTTCCGCTATCATATAATCATACAATAAAGGATCCTTCTTTCTATCTATTCGCAATAATTTTACATTTGCCTATGTTAAGGGTCAGTTGCCAATCCCTGCACCAAGTGCCTATCCGCTGCAGATCTTTCAGCATTTCGCTGCAATTTTCTAATGCTGCAACTTCTCTGTATACTACAGCATCATCCACGTAAAGCCGCATGGGGCTTCCGACACATTTATATATATTGTGAAAAGCAATGGTCCCATAACACTCCCCTGTGGCACGCCAGAGGTTACTTTAACGTCTGTATACGTCTCTCCATTGAGAACAACATGCTGTGTTCTGTTTGCTAAAAACTCTTCAATCCAGCCACACAGGTGGTCTGATATTCCGTAGGCTCTTACTTTGTTTATCAGGCGACAGTGCGGAACTGTATCGAACGCCTTCCGGAAGTCAAGAAAAATAGCATCTACCCGGGTGCCTGTATCTAATATTTTCTGGGTCTCATGAACAAATAAAGCGAGTTGGGTCTCACATGATCGCTGTTTCCGGAATCCATGTTGATTCCTACAGAGTAGATTCTGGGTTTCCAGAAATGACATGATACGCGAGCAAAAAGCATGTCCTAAAATTCTACAACAGATCGATATCAGAGATATAGGCCTATAGTTTTGAGCATCTGCTCGACTATCCCTCTTGAAAACTAGAACTACGTGTGCTCTTTTCCAATCATTTGGAACCTTCCGTTCCTCTAGAGACTTGCGGTACACAGCTGTTAGAAGGGGTGGGGGGGGGGGAGGGGGGCAAGTTCTTTCGCGTACTCTGTGTAGAATCGAATTGGAATCCCGTCAGCCCCAGTGTACTTCCCGCTGTCGAGTGATTTCAGTTGCTTTTCTATTCCTTGGACACTTATTTCGATGTCAGCAATTTTTTCGTTCGTGCGAGGATTCGGAGAAGGAACTGCAATGCCGTCTTCCTCTGTGAAACAGCTTTGGAAAAAGGTGTTTAGTATTTCAGCTTGACGCATGTCATCCTCTGTTTCAGTGCCATTATCATCCCAGAGTGTCTGGATATGCTGTTTCGATCCACTTACTGATTTATCGTAAGACCAGGACTTCCTGGGATTTTCTTTCAAGTCGGTACATAGAATTGTACTTTCGAATTCACTGAACGCTTCACGCATGTCCCTCCTTAAGCTAACTTTGACATCGTTTAGCTTCGGTTTGTCTGAGAGGTTTTGGCTGCATTTAAATTTGCAGTGAAGCTCTCTTTGCTTTCGGGTCCCTCACAGTTTTACTCGGCATGTACCTGCCTAAAACGCATTTTACCATTGCCTTGAATCTTTTCCATAAACACTCAACACTCAAACGATGCCCACCTTTCCGTCAAGGTGTGCCTCCAGACAGCGAGGCACTGAAGTTACCTCAGAGAACTCGTTAGTTTTACGAGAAGGAGAAAGAATTTGCAAGCACTCATGAAGTTCCTGCCTCTAAATTTCCTGAAAGAACTTCAAAAATTCTTTCAATTAGTGCAAGGACTGTATTAAGGGACGGAATGTTATTGGATAAGTTAAATGATGTAGAAGGCGTAACAAAAAATGGCTCTAAATACTATGGGACTTAACATCTGAGGTCATCAGTCCCCTAGACTTAGAACTACTTAAAACTAACTAACCTAAGGCCATCACACACATCCATGCCCGAGGCAGGATTCGAACCTGCGATCGTAGCAGCAGCGCGGTAAGGTGTAACAATTCACAGCCGTCTTAATCAGATACTATATTTTTAGCGACTCCTGGAAAGAAGAAAAAGCAGCCCCACCTACTTGGATTCTTTCAAGACTGGTGCAGTTCGCAGTCACTTTTATGCGTACTACGCAGGAAAGATTATCCTACGGCAGCAAAGTTAAAAGAAAGTGAACTTTTAAGGGGTAGGAAAACGTCACTAGAAATTGTGCTGGAAAGTACGGATTCCCGTTTCAAAGCGCTAGACGAACGCACCGCGCGACTGCAGGTTCGAATCCTGCCTCGGGCATGGATGTGTGTGATGTCCTTAGGTTAGTTAGGTTTAAGTAGTTCTAAGTTCTAGGGGACTGATGACCACAGATGTTAAGTCCCATAGTGCTCAGAACCATTTGAACCATTTTTTTAGACGAACGCAAAATCCTGTTACAAAAGATGCATATTTTTATGGCTCGTGATTTGTGTTTGTGACGACGACTATGAAGACGGCTTTGGTGCTGATTTAGAATACAGTGACGACGGGGAGCTGGAGGGAATTGCGCCATTGTCACCGTAAAATGGTGAGTGAAGAGGTCCGAACATCCGTTATTTATTGCATCACTTTCATTATATGGCGTAAAGCGTCTGTTATTACTCACACTGAAGCGCCAAAGAACCTGAATAGGCGCTGCTGTCGACAACGCCTATATAAGACAAGTGTCTGGCACAAATGCTGGATCGGTTACTACTGTTACAACAGCAGGTTACCACGATTTAAGTGAGTTTGGACATGCTATTACAGTGAGCGCACGAGCGATGGGACACGGAATCTCCGAGTTAGCGATGAAGTAGGAATTTTCCCGTACGACCATTTCACGAGTGTGCCGTGAATATGAGGAATCCGGTAAAACACCAAATCTTCGACATCGCTGCGGCCGAAAAAGATGCTGCAAGAACGGGAGCGACGACGACTGAAGAGGATCGTTCATCGTGACAGAAGTGCATCCTTCCGCAAATTTCTGCAGATTTCAGTGCTGGGCCATCAACAAGTGTCAGCGTGCAAACCACTCAACGAAACATCGTCGATATGGGCTTTCCGAGCCGAAGGCTAACTCGCGTACCCTTGAAGACTGCACGACACAGAGCCTTACACCAACACTGGGCTGTAGACGACTGGAAACATGTTGTCTGGTCGTACGAGTCTCGTTTCAGACTGTATCGTGCGGATGGACGTGTACCGGTGTGGAGACAACCTCATGAATCCATGGAACCTGAATGTAAGCAGGAGAGTGTTCAAGCTGCTGGAGGCTCTGTAATGGTGTGGGGCGTGTGCAGTTAGAGTGATGCGGGACCATTGATATTTCTAGATACGACTCTGTAAGCTGATACGCACGTAAGCATCCTGTCTAATCACATGCATCCACTCATATCCATTGTGCATTCCGACAGACTTGCGCAGTTCCAGCAGGACAATGCGACACCCCACACGTCCAGAATTGCTTCAGAGTGGCACCAGGAACACTCTTCTCAGTTTAAACACGTCCGCTGGCCAAAAAACCCCCAGACATGAAGATTATTGAGCATATGGGGGATGCCTCGCAACGTGCTGTGCAGAAAAGAACTCCACCCCCTCGTTATGGACAGCGCTGCAGGATTCATGGTGTCAATTCCCTCTAGCACTACTTCAGACATTAGTCGAGCCCATGCCACGTCGTGCTTATGCGTGCTCGCGGGGCCCTACACGATATTAGGCAAGTGTAGTTTCTTTCGCTCTTCAGTGTATATACAAGTTTGAGTCAAATGAAAACTTTAAATTTTTTTAAATATTATTTATTGTGCAGAAGTGGTACAAAGCTGTATCACTTTCCAACATAATCTCCGCCACGGTCAATGCAAGTCCTCCAGCGCTTACAAAGTGCATAAATTCCTTTAGAAAAAAATTCTTTTGGTAGTCCTCGTAACCACTCATGCACTGCGCGGCGTACGTCTTCATAAGAACGGAACTTCTTTGCTCCCATTGCGTCTTTGAGTGGTCCAAACATATGGAAATCACTTGGGGCAAGGTCTGGTAAGTATGGTGGATGAGGAAGACACTAAAAATGCAGGTCTGTGATTGTTGCAAGTGTTGTACGGGCAGTGTGGGGCCTTGCATTGTCATGTTGCAAGAGGACACCTGCTGACAGCAGTCCACGTCGATTTGCTTGATTGCGGGCTGCAGATGATTTTTTAGGAGATCTGTGTATGATGCACTGGTGACAGTGGTTCCTCTAAGCATGTAATGGTCCAAAATGACACATTTTTCATCCCAAAACAGAGTCAGCATAACCTTCCCTGCTGATGGTTCTGATCGAAACTTCTTTGGTTTTGGTGATGAAGAGTGGCGTCATTCCTTGCTCACTCTCTTCGTTTCCGGTTGGTGGAGGTGAACCCAGGTTTCATCCCCAGTAACGATTCTTGCAAGGAAGCCACACCCTCTCGTTCAAAGCGCCGAAGTTCTTCGCAAGCATCAACACGTCGAGGAGTCATCTGCCGTGGCACCCATCCTGCAGACACTTTGTGAAACTGGAGCACATCATGCACAATGTGGTGTGCTGACCCACGGCTACTGTGTAAACATGCTGCAATGGCATTCAGTGTCACTCGGCCGTTTTCCTTCACTATGGCTTCAACTGCTGCAATGTTCTGTGGAGTCGCAACTCTTTGTGCCTGACCTGGACGAGGAGCATCTTCCACTGAAGTCACACCATTTGCGAACTTCCTACTCCATTCGTAGACTTGCAGCTGTGACAAACATGGATCACCGTACTAAACCTTCATTTGTCGATGAATTTCAATAGGTTTCACACCTTCACAACGCAAACAACCGAATAACACAACGTTCTTCTGCCCTGGTGCAAGTTGCAAGTGGGGCGGCCATCTTTATACTGATACTGCGACGGTATGTGTGCATGTGTACTAAGCTGCCACCTACAGGCCATTCTGCACGCTCTTTGTAGCACGCTTACCAACTTACAGGATAACGGTGTGAAATTTCGATTTGTTATTACAAATCTCACTAGGGGTAAGATAGATACTACCTACAGGGAAATTAAAGAGACCTTTGGAGAGAGGAGAACCACTTGTATGAATATCAAGAGCTCAGATGGCAACCCAGTTGTAAGCAAAGAAGGGAAGGCAGAAAGGTGGAAGGAGTATATAGAGGGTTTATACAAGGGCGATGTACTTGAGGACAATATTATGGAAATGGAAGAGGATGTAGATGAAGATGAAATGGGAGATAAGATACTGCGTGAAGAGTTTGACAGAGCACTGAAAGACCTGAGTCGAAACAAGGGTCCGGGAGTAGACAACATTCCATTAGAACTACTGATGGCCTTGGGAGAGCCAGTCATGACAAAACTCTACCATCTGGTGAGCAAGATGTATGAGACAGGCGAAATACCCACAGACTTTAAGAAGAATATAATAATTCCAATCCCAAAGAAAGCAGGTGTTGACAGATGTGAAAATTACCGAACTATCAGTTTAATAAGTCACAGCTGCAAAATACTAACGAGAATTCCTTACAGACTAGACGAATGGAAAAACTGGTAGAGGCGGACCTCGGGCAAGATCAGTTCGGATTCCGTAGAAATGTTGGAACACGTGAGGCAATACTAACCTTACGACTTATCTTAGAAGAAAGATTAAGAAAAGGCAAACCTACGTTTCTAGCATTTGTAGACTTAGAGAAAGCTTTTGACAACGTTAACTGGAATACTCTCTTTCAAATTCTGAAGGTGGCAGGGGTAAAATACAGGGAGCGAAAGGCTATTTACAATTTGTACAGAAACCAGATGGCAGTTATAAGAGTCGAGGGGCATGAAAGGGAAGCAGTGGTTGGGAAAGGAGTGAGACAGGGTTGTAGCGTCTCCCCGATGTTATTCAATCTGTATATTGAGCAAGCAGTAAAAGAAACAATAGAAAAATTCGGAGTAGGTATTAAAATCCATGGAGAAGAAATAAAAACTTTGAGGTTCACCGATGACATTGTAATTCTGTCAGAGACAGCAAAGGTCTTGGAAGAGCAGTTGAACGGAATGGACAGTGTCTTGAAAGGAGGATATAAGATGAACATCAACAAAAGCAAAACGAGGATAATGGAATGTAGTCCAACTAAATCGGGTGATGCTGAGGGAATTAGATTAGGAAATGAGACACTTAAAGTAGTAAAGGAGTTTTGCTATTTAGGGAGCAAAATAACTGATGATGGTCGAAGTAGAGAGGATATAAAATGTAGACTGGCAATGGCAAGGAAATCGTTTCTGAAGAAGAGAAATTTGTTAACATCGAGTATAGATTTAAGTGTCAGGAAGTCGTTTCTGAAAGTATTTGCATGGAGTGTAGCCATGTATGGAAGTGAAACATGGACGATTACCAGTTTGGACAAGAAGACAATAGAAGCTTTCGAAATGTGGTGCTACAGAAGAATGCTGAAGATAAGGTGGGTAGATCACGTAACTAATGAGGAGGTATTGAATAGGATTGGGGAGAAGAGAAGTTTGTGGCACAACTTGACTAGAAGAAGGGATCGGTTGGTAGGACATGTTTTGAGGCATCAAGGGATCACAAATTTAGCATTGGAGGGCAGCGTGGAGGGTAAAAATCGTAGAGGGAGACCAAGAGATGAATACACTAAGCAGATTCAGAAGGATGTAGGTTGCAGTAGGTACTGGGAGATGAAGAAGCTTGCACAGGATAAAGTAGCATGGAGAGCTGCATCAAACCAGTCTCAGGACTGAAGACCACAACAACAACATTACAAATTTAAGGTTCTCATTTGACTCACCCTCGTACATTATTATGTGATTGTGTACTTGCTGTAATTGTGGTAGCAAGTCAAAATCGATTTCTTATATGTATTTACACTTACAAGACGGAAGAGAAAACGGTATCGTCTGCTGTTACAAGGTGGCTGTTGCAGTATAGCGAACCTAACTTGACGTAATGCGAACTGTCAAGTGCAGCGTTTCTCCGACGCAGGTATAGTGCGCGACCCAGCACTGGCTACCCGACTCAGCCACCTCCTCTGGGAACGAGGCGCGCCTGTGAGCTCTGCTGCACTGCAGTGCATGCCCGGGTGGCGTGCGTGCTCGCACGGGGTACTACACTCTCGCGGCTGGGCCCCCTGCCTTGCGCGATGACGCAGTCTCTGGCAGCGCCGCGCGGGCCCCGTCCACCGGCTACCGGCTACTGGCCGGGCCAGCTCAGCGCCTGCAGCCGTGTTTCGGGAAACGCAGGGCTCCCCTGGGGGCGGGGCGCCCCGGGGCTATGATTTCCGCCGCTCGCCGCCTGGGGGCCGCTTTAATTGAATTTTTGACGAAGGCTGGCCTTGCCCGCGGGACCCGAGCGCCGCCGCCGCCGCCGCGGCCGCCGCCGCTACCGTGCCGTGCCAGTGCAACTGCTATCCAGCCAGCAGCCGAGCAGCACTGCTCTGCGCAGAGCCGCAGGTGCTGGCGCGCTAATTAACAGCCGCGTCCGGCGGACTGAGGGCAGGTAGCCGCAATCGCCGGTCCGGCATTAATCTTGCCGCTCGTTCTGCCCTCTCTTCACACGAGCAGCTTGGGATTTGCGAAAAGCAAAACAAAAAAAAGTAGACAAGTGAGTTTCCGGCTTCCTCGGTGGCCACTCGGCGCTCTACTATCCTCCCCCTCCCCGTCCCCCCCCCCTTTCCACCATGATATTCATTAGCATCCGACGCTGTTTGCGAGCTTAATTCCCCTTCCACTGGTGCTGTACTAAACAAATGAAGGGCCTGGTGCCGGACGGGGGTACCCTGCGCGGATCTGAATCTGAGAAAAACGAGCTTTTTCTGAACATTGTTGACCCAAAAATTGAAAACATCTCGCCCACATCTAAAACGAATACTCAGCCAACACAAGAATTATAATAAGAATACAGTTTGCACCACTGCCGGTTTTAATAAAAATTTGAAAGAAACACGAAATGTCTAATATTTTATGAAATCATTTGGCTGAAGGTTTCGTAAATTCTCGTCGCCAGTTTTGTAAAGGCCTCTTCGCTACTGCTGTGGGGGCCGAGTTGCCACTGTTGTTACGGTAGGCAGAGTTTATGGGTTCGTGAAACGGCTTCTGCCAGCCGCAATGGCCGAGCGGTTGTAGGCGTTTCAGTCTGGTACCACGCGACCGCTGCAGTCGCAGGTTCGAATCCTGCCTCGGGCATGGATGTGTGTGATGTCCTTAGGTTAGTTAGGTTTAATTAGTTCTACGTTCTAGGCGACTGATGACCTCAGAAGTTAAGTGGCATAGTGCTCAGAGCCATTTTTGAACCATTTTGCAACGGCCTCTGGCGCAGTACACCGCCAAGAAAATTTCTCCCTGCCACTATTACACAGCTATGCCCCAGTGTCAGGTAACAGGATAGGAGAACGAAGGTTATACAATACTCCAACAAACGACTAAAAAAGGCAAACAAGTGAGTTAAAAGTAACTCGCCTCCTACCTACCAAACTTCACAGAAGCACTTGCCCGCGAAAGGCAAAGGTCCCGAGTTCGAGTCTCGGTCCGGCAGGAAGTTTCGTATCAGCGCACACTCCGCTGCAGAGTGAAAATATCATTCTGGAAACATCCCCTAGGCTGTGGCTAAGCCATGTCTCCGCAATATCCTCTCTTACAGAAGTGCTAGTTCTGCAAACTTCACAGAAGAGCTTCTGTGAAGTTTGGAAAGTAGGAGACGAGGTACTGGCAGAATTGAAGCTGTTAGGACGGGTCGTGAGTCGTGCTTGGGTAGCTCAGTTGGTAGAGCACTTGCCCGCGAAAGGCAAAGGTCCCGAGTTCGAGTCTCGGTCCGGCACACAGTTTTCATCTGTCAGCACGTTTCATATCAGTGCACACTCCGCTTCAGAGTGAAAATCTCATTCTGGAAATGATTTAAAAGGTTTACTTATCTTTGTGACTAGTTGAATAATGAAGTCTGCAACACTGCTTATAATATAACACACAAATAAGGCCCTCAATGGCTAAGTGCCAATAATCGTAGGTAAACTTCACAGTACATAGCAAATGCAATTACAACATCTGTCTGTTCAGTTCTAAGAGTTCCCTGTCGAAGTCAGCCCTGGATGATGATCTGTAACCAAGTGGGCGATAGCTTCTTTTCTGTTTCCTAGTAGGCTTCTGTCCATTGTCATCCGGTCATTGGCGGATTGTACTCTGCCGGCTATTGGCCGAAACGACGTCGATATCTTCATCCTCAGCGCCGCCCCTGGCGCTAGTGGAATTCGCGCAAGTGGCGAGTGTAAATGGCTCTGGCACCAGCTGGCATCTTTGTGCCTGTGGTGCTTTTGCCCTGGGTATGTCTTGTTCGGACGAGAGAGCACACACAAATAAAATGGATTATAAAGGGCGTTTCAGAAATGATGGTCAGTATTCAGGGATATGACAGGAATGATCTTTCGAAACAAAAAAGCCAAGTACACATGGTCTCTAAAACGCGTACCTTAAGAGCTATGAGCAATTCTTTACCTTCGATAGTGTGAAGCAACTCTTCTACTGCAAGCTCTTTGCATTTTATATTTTGGGAAATCGTAGTATGGACCAAAAGAAGAATAAAATGTCGAGTAAACATGTGCTCTAAAATTTATAATTTACAAGTTATGCGGACTTGTTCACTAGAAGAGTTGTGCTTCAAAGTAGCGAAGATGAACAAGTGCTCTTTGTTTTGGTCCATACTATCATTTCCCAGCATGTGGAAAGCAAAGAGCTTGCCGTAGAACAGATTTATTTCACAGTATCGAAGGTAAAGAATTGCTCACAGCTCTTAAGGTATGCGTTTTAGAGACCATGTGTACTTGCCTCTTTTGTTTCGAATGATCATTCCTACCATATCCCCGAATATTGACCAACACCCTGTATGAACATTTGGGACGCTTTTGAGTGATGCTCGAAGTCATTTACAGCAAATGGGATTCCACGGTCTACATGACCCATCAGACAAAGCCTTTAAAATTCTAAGGTTCTAAGTTAAACATTGAACTTAAAGTTTTCAGCTGGAGTACCATTTTCTGTAGATGACCTCGAATATCACTCAAAGGTTGAAACACGTATGTTGTGTGGCGGCGATGGCGAGGCATTGCAGAGTCTCTGACCAGAGAGCTATTTGTCGTTCCTAGTCTGCGCTTGACCGCGCGAGAGTTCGGTTCTGTGGCAGTCGAGTTACGAGACAGCTCAGTTGCGGGTTAGCAGTTGCGAGTGAGGAGTCGGCGGGCGTCGACATGGCACTCTGGTCAAGATTCAGGACGAGGTATATTATTATTTTAAATAAGGTAATGAAGCAGCATTGCGCTCAGCTAATGATGTAAATTAACTGTAACTAATTTGTCCAAGAATCGCCCCAATAATAATTTTGTTTTCAAAGCAATTTTTTAACAAAGAATCCTTTAATGAGAGAAATATTCCCTTGCTATTCCTTAAAGAAAAGTTTCCCTTAAATTCAAAATTTTTTGCAGTGAATTTCCTCCAAGCTATGGCGAAAAATAAGAGCAGATGCAGTTTTACTAAGGTAAGAATTTCAGTTTAATTAGTGAACAGGGCCTAAGATCGACATTTCGGTCTATTTGTGTTTTCATTGTCACTGAGATTATATTATCACTGAATTGACTTTCATTTTCTTGTGAGGAACTTATACTTGGGTCAGATAGCTAGTTTTCATTTAATTGTCATCGTCTTTAAATTTATTTGCTGGCAGGTTACATTAAGTTGTATTCTAGTTAACATTCAATTATTGTGTTTCAAAATTTCTCTGGGGAGCTTACACTTAGCTCAATGACTATTTGCATTTAAAATAATATCTTTTAAATTTTTGCGGGGAGGTTACACTTGGCTCCATTTCTATTAAATATTGTCTTTAAAATTTTGTGGGGAGGTTACACTTGGCGACACCCAGTCCAGGATCGTATTTCGTTGAGAATCTTCTGAAACGTAGCCAGATATCTGCTCTTATTTGCTTAAATATAATTAGGACTTGGCGCAACGCTTTTACTAATTTTGTGACTTTCTTTCCTCAGATCATCGGCAATTCGCTGCTCTGTTGTATTTGTGTGTTGCTTTTGTATTTGTGCTTATTTCTTTTGTGCATAATTGTGACTGTTGTAAAAATGCCGCGAAAGACTGTGAATAGTGTATCGCGAGGTATTATGAACGAAATAAGCGAATTAAATAACTTCACCAAAAGTACTAGTGACACGCAGTGTAATGATGACAATCCTCCGTTCACTGACAATCAATGCGTTCCAACCACTAATGATGACTTTTGTCTTAATGATGAACAAACGAACTCGGTTATGTCCTCTGTTGATTTGACGACAATCGATGACGCGGGACGCTCTATTGTAATGAGCGCTGCCCAGCCTAACACAACCGGTTTACTAAGTTTACGTGAAGAACTCACAAATTTGTCTAATGAAAATGAACAGGATACACAAAGTACGACGGATTTATTTAATTCCGAAATAATGTCTGACAGTGTACATCCAACTGACAAACCTTTTTGTGAATCTCAGAATAACCAAATGGTTACGGAAAATGAGACAATTCCAGATCCAGCATTAATTAGCACAGAGAATAGAAATGCTAATTTTCTATCGGATCCAATTATGGCATTTTTGCTACAAAATTTCAAACAACTTAGTGAACAGAACGAACAGTTGAATAAAAAAATAGACAGCAATTCAAAACGGTCGGATGAAAAACAAGACAAACTTAAAGAAGATCTCAAACAACAACTTAGTGAACAGAACGAACAGTTAAATGAAAAATTAGACAACAATTCCAGGCAGCTTAGTGAACAAATTAGAGCCGTTGCCGCGCAGTGCCATGACACTAAGGAACAGTTACGCGAGGAAATTGAGGCTTGTTCAAGAAAAAGTAGCGAAGAAATTAAGTCTGTTGCTCAGGAATTAAGGGAATTGCAAACAGCAGCAACAGAAACACTTAGAGACGAAATTAGCGGAGTCGCTAAACAATGCTCTGAAAAGGCTACACAATCACGCGACGAGTTTAAAGCAATGACAGCAGAACTTTCACGCACAATGGATGAAAAGATTGACGCGAAATTCGACCAACAGAACTCTCAAATCAACGAACGTCTTAGTCTTCACATACAAAACAGTGATACGCGTTTCCGCAAATTTATTCAGGATCAAAATAAAGTAAAACGTCAAGTAATGGAAACAATAACTGCACAGAGACAAGAAGACAAACGTAAAATGTTTGCAAAGGCAAAAACGTATGTAGACAACAATATTGCCACAGTGTCCGACAAAATTAATACTATCGAACAGTCGAACACAGAATTACGTGACGAAATTTGCGATCTTAAATCGAAAACAGACACATACACAACCGATTTTCAAACAGTGACCGACAGACTCAAACAATTAGAACTGACACAAGATTCCGATGTCGTCAAAGCTGACGTTAAAAAGCTGAATGAAACTACACGTAAGTTGCAAAAACAGATTAATACCTCCGATTCTAAAACCGACGATCAGGTAAAAATACTGACTGAAAAATGTGATGAATTGGCCAGTCGTATTGACGTCATTGAAAGTAATAAGGACAGCAAATCAGACGATAGTTCACCGGTTTCATTTAATCAAACACCTGAATTTCAAAATTTACAGCAGACAATTAATGAGATCGATTCGTCTAATAACACGTTGCGTAGAAAGTTATCGAGTTTACAACAAGAAGTAACAGAGATGAAAAGTATTTCAGTTAATAACACATCACAGCAGACGCCACTTTGCGAACATCTGTCAGACTCGCGCAACGCGTATAATTTGGGTAATCTACAGAGAGTACGGGACTTAGATTCCGAACAACCACAGTTCAATAGATTCTCTTACAATCCTGAACCTGTTCCATGACACAGAGACGATAATTTTGATTACAAACATTTTCTGTCAGTGAGAAAGTTTAAAGTGTTTAAAAACGACAGAACACAGATTCACCCACTGGATTGGATACAACAGTTTAGCTTTGCTTTTCCACCGACTTGGCCCGTAACACACAAACTTGAATTTATTTGCAGCTTCTTGGAAGGCGAACCGGCAACTCGTATGAGACCGATCGCGAGGCAATGTTACTCGGTAGAAGAATTTCAGAATGCCTTTCTGTCAGCGTACTGGCCGAAGACGACACAGCGCGGAATTAAAGATCAATTAATTTGTTTACCAAATTATGAAAACACAAATGTTCCCAATGTGACGCAATTTTTTGAGCACATGGTCCAGCAAAATCAGTATTCAAGCGAACCCTATTGTGAATCCGCACTCATTCAATTATGTATCTCTAAATTACCACGGTCATTAAGAGTGTCACTTTTAACAGGTCAGCAAAAAGAAAATATTTCAGCATTCAGAGATCTGTTACAGCTCTTGGAAGTACAACAATCTGATTATTCTTTTGTAAACAAAAACTTTTCGTATAATAACCAAGGTCAACAAACTTACAGTAATTATGATCAGGGACGTAATTTCAATAGGAAAAGTAACAGACGCTTTAGGAACGACAACTACCAGAAATTAAATCACAGACAAAATTCTGATTATCAATATCGTCAAAATTTTCAGCAACAGGAACCACCTTTTTGTAACAATAGACGTTTCCCACCACAACAGCATGAAAGTCAAGCGGCTAGGATACCTAACCAACAATGTAATGCACAAGGTCAACCAAACTTTAATGTTTCGCCGCGTGCACGTATAGTCCCAGATCCAACAAATAGTAACGCACGGCAGCAAAGGAACAACTACACTCCTGGAAATTGCAATAAGAACACCGTGAATTCATTGTCCCAGGGAGGGGAAACTTTATTGACACAGTCCTGGGGTCAGATACATCACATGATCACACTGACAGAACCACAGGCACATAGACACAGGCAACAGAGCATGCACAATGTCGGCACTAGTACAGTGTATATCCACCTTTCGCAGCAATGCAGGCTGCTATTCTCCCATGGAGACGATCGTAGAGATGCTGGATGTAGTCCTGTGGAACGGCTTGCCATGCCATTTCCACCTGGCGCCTCAGTTGGACCAGCGTTCGTGCTGGACGTGCAGACCGCGTGAGACGACGCTTCATCCAGTCCCAAACATGCTCAATGGGGGACAGATCCGGAGATCTTGCTGGCCAGGGTAGTTGACTTACACCTTCTAGAGCACGTTGGGTGGCACGGAATACATGCGGACGTGCATTGTCCTGTTGGAACAGCAAGTTCCCTTGCCGGTCTTGGAATGGTAGAACGATGGGTTCGATGACGGTTTGGATGTACCGTGCACTATTCAGTGTCCCCTCGACGATCACCAGTGGTGTACGGCCAGTGTAGGAGATCGCTCCCCACACCATGATGCCGGGTGTTGGCCCTGTGTGCCTCGGTCGTACGCAGTCCTGATTGTGGCTCTCACCTGCACGGCGCCAAACACGCATACGACCATCATTGGCACCAAGGCAGAAGCGACTCTCATCGCTGAAGACGACACGTCTCCATTCGTCCCTCCATTCACGCCTGTCGCGACACCACTGGAGGCGGGCTGCACGATGTTGGGGCGTGAGCGGAAGACGGCCTAACGGTGTGCGGGACCGTAGCCCAGCTTCATGGAGACGGTTGCGAATGGTCCTCGCCGATACCGCAGGAGCAACAGTGTCCCTAATTTGCTGGGAAGTGGCGGTGCGGTCCCCTACGGCACTGCGTAGGATCCTACGGTCTTGGCGTGCATCCGTGCGTCGCTGCGGTCCGGTCTCAGGTCGACGGGCACGTGCACCTTCCGCCGACCACTGGCGACAACATCGATGTACTGTGGAGACCTCACGCCCCACGTGTTGAGCAATTCGGCGGTACGTCCACCCGGCCTCCCGCATGCCCACTATACGCCCTCGCTCAAAGTCCATCAACTGCACATACGGTTCACGTCCACGCTGTCGCGGCATGCTACCAGTGTTAAAGACTGCGATGGAGCTCCGTATGCCACGGCAAACTGGCTGACACTGACGGCGGCGGTGCACAAATGCTGCGCAGCTAGCGCCATTCGACGACCAACACCGCGGTTCCTGGTGTGTCCGCTGTGCCGTGCGTGTGATCATTGCTTGTACTGCCCTCTCGCAGTGTCCGGAGCAAGTATGGTGGGTCTGACACACCCGTGTCAATGTGTTCTTTTTTCCATTTCCGGGAGTGTATGTTCAGACAACACACAATTTCAACTCGTATCGCAATGCGCCGTATAGAAATTACTATCATGACAGACGTAAAAATGATGGGCACAATTTTCAGCTTACATTTAATAACAGTCGATCTTATGAGCAGCAACAACATCAACAACAACATATTATCATGAATGAAGCAGACAATAGGTGTCATCCATAGCGTAATTCGTCAGGAAGAAATAACAGAACTGTTCAAATAGTCGAAATGCCTCAGCATCTTCCCGAGAATAATAACACGTATGATAGAATTTAACCGGATACAGCACAGATTGCATATTCCAGTAACGTAAGCCATAATTTTGACACGCAGAATCTTGTTCACGAAAATGTTATTAATTTTGACGCCATCGGACACACGTTTGCATGAAAGAAATTATCACGACGTACGTAGACGACATTCTTATCGCAGAAGCTAACTGGTCTGAACACAATATGATTCTTGAACGTCTGTTACAAACTTTTCGTGCACAAGGACTCACAGTTAATCTCAGTAAATCACATTTTGGCAAAACTTCCATAAAATTTCTTGGACACGTAATTTCAGCTGAAGGCATTGCGCCTGATCCGGAAAAACTTCAAGCTCTACGTGACATTACTGTTCCTACGACAAAGAAACAACTACGCAGTTTTTTGGGCTTAATTAACTTTTTTCGCAAATTTATTCATCACTCTGGTTTAGACACACCTAGATTATGTCAATTAACAGGTAAAAACACTATTTGGTCTTGGGATAAGCAAGCACATTCTGAATTTGTGAACCTGAAACATGCTTTGTTGAATGCTCCACTTTTATCACACCCAGATCTTACTAAAAAATTTTCCATTGCCACCGACAGTTCCAACACCGCTTTAGGCGTACACATTTTCCAGGAAATTGAAGAAGATGGTTCTACAGTAATTAAAAACATCGCATTTGCAAGTCGCATTCTGCCACCTGCTGAACGAAATTATTCCGTTACAGAACTGGAAACATTATGTGTTGTATGGGCTTTCACGAGATTTCGGCACTCTCTTTATGGGAGACATACCACCGTTTACACAGATCACAGAGCTATACAATTTTTACTTTCGGCTAAATTCACTCACGACAGGTTGAGCAGATGGAAGCTATATTTACAGGAATTTAATTTTACAATAGTTCACATTCCCGGCACACAAAATGTTGTAGCAGACGCACTATCGCGTTCTCTCAGCAACAATCAGCAAGACGTAGCAACCAACTTCTGCAAAGCAAATTTCAGTGTCATGTACATTCAACAAGTTGCATTTGAAAATTTTATTTCGTCTTCATTACAGGACATAGCAAAAGAGCAAAGTAAAGACAATGTGTGGAAAGAAATTAAACACTTTTGGCAAGATAAGAATAATGTTACGATTAGACACCATTACACTGTACGCAATGACATTCTGTTTCGCCGCTCTCATCCAGACAGCAGCAATTGGTTATTATCCATTCCTGACGAACTGGTTAACAAATTAATATGGTATACTCATTTAAGTTATGCACATTATGGAGCCAGAAAATGTTTTCTTATACTGAGGCAGAATTGTTATTTTGCCAACATGGAAAAACGTATACGACGAGTTTTAGCGTCATGTAAAATTTGCCAGAAAGCTAAGTCAGACACAACTTCACATATTCCTCCATTATATCCCATTATACCTGTTAAATTAAGACATATGGCCGCAGTAGACTTTTTGGTCCAATTCCGACAACTAATAGAGGTTGTTGCTACATCTTTGTCGCTGTTGAACTCACTTCAAAATTTGTTACTTTCACTCCGTTACGCAAAGCTACTGCTAAAACTGTTTCGAAAGCATTTGTAAAACATTTTCTATTTCATGTAGGGCATGTGATGAGAGTAATTTCCGATAATGGATCACAATTTCGTTCTGCTATATGGACACGCATGTTACGAGCTAGAAACATTTCTCCGATCTATATATCCAAGTACCATGCTTCTTCGAACCCTTGTGAACGATTAATGAAAGAAATTGGTAAACTGTGTAGAATATACTGCCACAAAAGACATATTGACTGGGATACACACATACTCTCCTCCCAAGATGTAATTAATTCCATACCAAATGAATCCACTATGCTATCTCCGTCTGTTATACTGAAAAACGTTGAACCACCAAACAAAATTAAAGAATTAGTAAACTTTCCTAGATCAGGTCGACTAAGACACCACGAAATAATTGACATTACGCTGAAAAACATCAAACGTGCCGCAGAGCGCCGGAGAAGACAGCAAAAACAGGTTTGTACACGCCGTGACTTTCACATTGGATAGAAAATATTAGTACGTACACACTATTTATCCAACAAAGGAAAAGGTAGGTGCAGTAAATTTGAACTTCTATACGCAGGTCCATATCGGATTCGCAGTATTCCTCACCCCAATGTAGTACACGTCGAAACTTTGAGAACCAGAAAAAGCAAGGGGAACCACCATGTATACAATGTTAAACCCTTTATTGAATGAAACCACTTTATGATGTAACATGCTATGATGCCATTTCCTAATCTTTATGACCACTTATGCAATTATATTCACATGAGTAATTACTGATGATTATCGTATTTTTCTTGGCAAGTGCCCGGCAAGGTAAGGTTAGCAGGTCGCTTTTCTTGTCGTTACATATCAGACTGTGCACATTTTTTTCAGAGACACTTACGTATTTTATAAATAATTATGCAATGTTATCTAATGACATGTTAAATTTGTTATATTTTTTCTCCATTAAAGTCTTTAATTCTAGCCTCTATTAACTACACTACATACAAGCTGAAAACAACGAACGTCACATTTTTTGTCTTTCTTATGCATATACGATTGTTTCATGTTTTGTTGTATTCACTATGAAATAGTTAAGATATAAAACACGCCAGTTGACTTTGACATTTTTTTTGCCCTATGACATCTCAAGATCGTGACTGTTTTACATTTTTTGCTGCTGCATTGTATTATTCTGTGTACATTTTTGCATCTGAACACTGTCAATGTTTTTGACATATTACGTTTTGTGTCATGATATGATGTATGCTTAATTGTGTCACCATTAACCAGTCATTATTTAGTGGGTATATGATTTAAATGCAAGACATTAATCTTTGTTCATCATTTTCAGAAAGAAATTACATGTAAAGGAAATAAATTAAACAGAAATGGGAATTTCACCTACGGAATAAACGAAAGAAGATGCAATAACTTTATGAGGAAGAGTAAATGGATCAGGATTAACAAGCATTAACAAAAATATACTATACTCATCGTAGAATAGCAGTCTTAACAAATTTTTTCTTTCAGAATACAAGGCGATTGATGCAAGCTGTCAGACAGAACTGCACATCTTAGTTTTAATGATGAAATATGCTAGAGATAAGGAATAGTTGTGTAATGAATAATGAAGTGATTTTTTTGCAGATGATAATGAATGCTGATGAAGAGTAATGATGAAGAATATGCTACTATGAATAATGAAGTTTTTCTTTACAGGTGATGATAATAATGAAGTTATGATAATATGGATAATGAAGTTTTTCTTTACAGATGAGGATGATGTTGAAGTTTATGTATTGATGCTATGTAGTTATTTAAGTATTTGTTGCAGTTTGTTTTGACAGTATGTTTTATATCATATGGTATGATGACTGAAGGTTTTGGAAAGGACAGCTATGGAACACATTTTTTATACACATTTCACTACCTGTTAATTCGAAGTTCACTACTTTTCAGCAAAGTCTGCGTTTCTTCTTTCAGCTCAATAATCCATTTTGTATTTTTTTTTTTCTCAGGAGAAGCTTTTCATGATACTTACTAAACTTGTTAAGTGTTATACCTGTTCTAGTACTCGCAATTTTATTTTTTACCCATTTGTGTCTATAATTTATAAATGTGATCACATATACTGCCTTGTTACATAGCCTTGCTACAGCTGACTCATGACGAATGATGTTACCTATCCTCATTTGCAGCAATAGGTCAATAGCAAATATTGTTATGCCTCAGCAATTAATTATTGATCCCAACGCATTGCATTGCTAGCACAAAAACAAAAAAAATGTATCACCAGTCCCAAATAATGCTACTAGTTTAAGAGAATTCTGAGTAATACTGATCAGCTCTGAATAGTATGTCACTTCAGTAATGACTTCTTAATGATACAAAAAATAAATAAAATAATGCTTTGTAACTGGCAAATAACTGCCACTGTTTATTGTAATGAGACTACTTATAATGCGCATGATTATTAATGCTATGACTGTAATTAACTGATTTTTAATCATGACTTCTTAATGGTGTGTATCACCAGTTTCAAATAATGCTACTCATTTAAGAGAGTTCTAAATAATACTGAATGATGAACAATGTTTTATACTATTCAATACTTGCTGGCCATTAAGTACCAATAATTAATATAACTAAATGAATTATGACCTTTCATATTCTGTAACTGGCCGATGAGTGCCAATAATTAATGTCACTAAATGAATTATGTTATTAATTATGCCATTAATTAGCTCCTGTTTTCAATGATGACTTTTCATGTTCTATAACTGGCCACTGAGTGCCAATAATTAATGTCACTAAATGAATTATGTTATTAATTATGCCATTAATTAGCTCCTGTTTTCAATGATGACTTTTCGTGTTCTATAACTGGCCACTGAGTGCCAATAATTAATGTCACTAAATGAATTACGTTATTAATTATGCCATTAATTAGCTCCTGTTTTCAATGATGACTTTTCATGTTCTATAACTGGCCACTGAATGCCAATAATTAATGTCACTAAATGAATTATGTTAATAATTATGCCATTAATTAGCTCTTGTTTTCAATGATGACTTTTCATGTTTTGGTAACTGGCCAATGAGTGCCAATAATTTGTATAACTCAATGTATTATGTTAATGCTAGGTCAATAATTGACTCTTTTTTTTTCAATGAAGACTTCTGATTAACATTATTCTGTCATACTAAATATGTTTTGTAACTGGCCAAAGACTGCCGCTGTTTATTGTAATACGATTACCCATGACGGCAATAATTTAATTTTATGAACATTATTCTGTAATACTAAATACATGGTACAGAAATGTTCAATAACTGGGCTATGAATGCCGCAAACTACTAATGTAATTCCTAATCAAGACTAGTCTGTGACTTAATGTCCTTCACCTTCTGACCTAACTACCTGGAATTACTGCAATATCCATTTGTCTTGTCCATCCTCATGATCATGGAGCACTATATTTGGTTTTTGCACTAATTCTACGTTGGTGTGCCTTGTAAGAGCGTGGTGTTAACACGACATGCTGTCCACCACCGTGAGCGATGAAGACGTTATTATGGTCCCACTCTTTGGTGTACCTGATGTACTGCCTAAATGATAACAGGAAATATTACTACGACATTTCAGTGTCTTGGATACGCTGATAAATACTTCTGGGAAAAGAACTGCAAATTGTCTCACTTGGTGTTGTACTTCTGTGGAAAGATATGTACTTTCAGTGCATCTGCGTGCAACCTAAGTGCTACTACCATGACGCCATCCTTCCTATTCCTTCCCTAATTCTTGTAAAATGAAAAAGTCATATACAGTGCATGTGCACCTATGTTATGTGTTAGTATGTTTTCTACTGAATTCAGTGCCTGTGCACTTTTCTCATTTTTCAATATGATTTGTACTCATTCTGTATACCTTTTATGATATGTTCAATACTTCAGTGCGTATGCACTTATGTCATTTGTTACTCATTGTATATACATTTCGTCATTTGCTGATATGTTCTAAACTGCAGTGCATGTGCACTCATGTCACTTGTCAACATGATTTTTTGGCCATTCTGTTCTGAAAATGCTAAAGAATTTTTCAGTGCGTGTGCACTCTGTTATCTATCAAATAATTTGTATATACATTTTCCTGATATGTTTTGTACTCTTATTTTGTCTTTGTCTGAAATGTTTTGTACTCGGTGCATGTGCACCACATTTAATTTATGTACTACATTTGAATATTCTGAAAATTGTAAAAATTGATTAATTAAAGAAAAAATTTTGCTGCGCTTGGCAAGTCCAAATGACTCACCATCGCTGCCAAATTTTTGCCCCCCCCCCCCCCCCCCCCAGTGGAGGGTTATGAAACACGTATGCTGTGTGGCGGCGATGGCGAGGCATTGCAGAGTCTCTGACCAGAGAGCTATTTGTCGTTCCTAGTCTGCGCTTGACCGCGCGAGAGTTCGGTTCTGTGGCAGTCGAGTTACGAGACAGCTCAGTTGTGGGTTAGCAGTTGCGAGTGAGGAGTCGGCGGGCGTCGACATGGCACTCTGGTCAAGATTCAGGACGAGGTATTATTTTAAATAAGGTAATGAAGCAGCATTGCGCTCAGCTAATGATGTAAATTAACTGTAACTAATTTGTCCAAGAATCGCCCCAATAATAATTTTGTTTTCAAAGCAATTTTTTAACAAAGAATCCTTTAATGAGAGAAATATTCCCTTGCTATTCCTTAAAGAAAAGTTTCCCTTAAATTCAAAATTTTTGCAATGAATTTCCTCCAAGCTATGGCGAAAAATAAGAGCAGATGCAGTTTTACTAAGGTAAGAATTTCAGTTTAATTAGTGAACAGGGCCTAAGATCGACATTTCGGTCTATTTGTGTTTTCATTGTCACTGAGATTTTATTATCACTGAATTGACTTTCATTTTTTTGTGAGGAACTTATACTTGGGTCAGATAGCTAGTTTTCGTTTAATTGTCATTGTCTTTAAATTTATTTGCTGGCAGGTTACATTAAGTTGTATTCTAGTTAACATTCAATTATTGTGTTTCAAAATTTCTCTGGGGAGCTTACACTTAGCTCAATGACTATTTGCATTTAAAATAATATCTTTTAAATTTTTGCGGGGAGGTTACACTTGGCTCCATTTCTATTAAATATTGTCTTTAAAATTTTGTGGGGAGGTTACAAGGTGCGTAAAAATTTTTCTGGCTTTCAGACAAATCATTTCATAAATATCTGGCCGTCCTTTCCAAATTTTTTTTGACGGTTAAAATATCAAACCATAGTAAATTTTCATGCACAATACTGCTAAACCTTGAAGACACGAAATTTTTTTCCATTTACATTTTATACTTTTTTACTAGCAACAGCCACTGGTGTACCATCTCAATTTTCCCTCAAATCACCAATTATGTTTTTCTTGATTACGCTTGGTGCTTTTCCGCATTTAAACTTTTTTATTCTTACTTGCATAATTTGACCTAACGCCCCTCAATTTGAATCACCGTTTAAGTTGCTCTTAATTACCCTCACTTCTTTCAGTCAATTAAATATTTTTCCCAAAACTAGGCGTCATCCTGACAAATTTGATGCTCCATAAGCTCAGTTCCTACTCTTAATTTGGCTATGAAAATTCAGTCAAAACTTTACTCCTAAGCCACCAGATCTTTGTTCACAAAACTAGGCCTCACGATGGTCAACTGGGTACCACATATGTTTGTTCCGTGCACTTTATTTCGCTATGATAATTCGGACAAAAAAGTCCTTGTGTAACCTCTAAGCTGTCTTGTTTTCGCTCCACTCAAACATGGACCGTAAATCTCTGTTCTATAAAAAGAAGGTCTGATCCCCAAACCACTGCAATCATTAACAAAAGACTAAATGGTACAAAATCTAGGAGAGCATTTTCGGAATATTTTGAAATTAAAACATGTATGAGACAAGGTTATGGACTCTCTCCATTGCTGGTACTTTTCGGCTGTGAGTTAACGTATATAATCCACGAGTGGTGAAAATTAAAATCGTAGCTGATAATTGACGAACCAGTCAAATTAGGAGGAACCACTATTATGACAGAATGCTTTTTTTTTGCAGGCGACCTGTCTATTCTACGCCAGGAGAATCAAACAGCACAAAAACAAATACAAATTCTCAAAGAAACACTAAAAAGTGTAGAGCACCATTATTCACTGAAAAAAATACATGTCAGGCAGGAACCTCGCACCAAGAATTCTAAAAACTAAATACGGTAAAATCGAGAGAATTTCTCTGTTCAAATATTTAGACGAAACGAATTAGGAAACACGCCTGGAAAAGATAAGTCTCGAAATTCGTCGTCACAAAATGCAGACTGCTTTCATGCTTCCAAAACATACCCTTAACAAAACGAATGCACCACAAAATATGCAAAAATGAGAAACTGCAAAACAGTCATCAAAACAGTGTCTTTTAGTACTTAGACACTCATTTCAAACGAAAAGAGAGATACTTAAAAAATCGAAAAGGGAGAGAGCGAAAAGTAACCAGGAAAAGATGAGGTCAAATTATACAGAGAATGAGCACACGTAACAGCAAATAAAGAAATTGAAAAGCATAGGTCAAGTATTTGATCAGATACATAAAAACCGCTGGCTAAAATATCATGAGCATATTCAAAGAATAGAACCAACTGGATTAACTAAACGCAATGTGGAGTTTCGCAACACTCGCAGTAAAGCTAAAATTGGAACAGTAAAATCGATCGGTGAGCTAAACGAGGACCTGAAGCAAACAAGAATAACACAACGTGATGTACCAGACAGGAATATATTTTTTGGCAGAAAATTCATGATTGGGCTGTTGATCTGGCAGACCGACACCTTGGCCAGATAAACGAAAAGAGACCAAGGAAACCTAAAAAAAACTCTGAAAATACCAGTTGCAGCACAGCGCATGGTCTACAATGGCCCAAATATGAATAATGATAAGAATGTGATATTCATATTCAATTTTTTGTGTACATTGTGTTCTTCACGTATTAGAGATACTAACTATTGTGATCCTATGTCATGAAGCAGATCATTTTTCGCTATACATACAGACATACCTTTATCGTTCCGACTTGCTGAAATCAACTACTGTCGTTCTTATAGACATACAGAGTGTCCCACATAAAACCAGTTCACCTCGCAACACTGCCATGAAAGTTGGCTAAACTGCATTTTACTGGAAAGCTGAGTGCAGTTGTGTGTTTGTGCGTCAGTTGTTGAAAGAAGCTCGTATTGTTGAGTTGTTACAGAGTTTGCACTAGAACAGTGTATTAATATTGTGGAGGGTTACTTTAGGACAGGCTCCATAAAGGAATGTGAAGAAATGTTTCAAGCGAAACATCAAACTAGTCGCCATGTACATTTAACATACGCAGAGAAGCGGTGTGCAGTATTCAAACTAGGTGGATCAACGCTCACACATCCAATCAAAGTATGACACACATCACTAACATGTTCCCTAAAGACAAGTTTGTCAGTGGAGGCCTTTGGCCCCCAACGTCCCTGTACTTAATATCGTGTGATTTTTATTTATGGGGCACACTAAAAAGTAAAGTGTATGCTGACAATCCTCGCACATTAGACGATCTTAAAAGGAACACTACTAGATAAATTAGCAACATCACGTTTGCAGAATTACACCGTGTTGCTGATAACACCATCACACAAAGTCCGCGATGCCTGGATGCTCATGGGCACCACTTCCAACATCTTTTTTTAAACAGGAAAAGTTTATAACTTTACTTATCTACTCTTTTTTAGTTAGTTCATTGTTACTTGAATCTCGGGCGTGAGGCGTACACGTTATATGTGGGACACTCTGTAACAATATCCCTGCAAAGCTCGGGGCTTCTTTCAAGAGAAGGATAGTAACACCAAGAGCTGAACAGAAATGCTTTGCTCCATGTTTCATAGTGCCGTGGTGGGGACTCGTAGCCTATATCGATTGTTTAAACGATGTCATTTATATCTACATTTACAGGGTGGTCCATTGATTGTGATCAGGCCAAATATACCACTGAATAAGTATCAAACGAAGAAACTACAAAGAACGAAACTCGTCTAACTTGAAGGGGGAAACCAGATGGCGCTATGGTTGGCCCGCTAAATGGCGCTGCCATAGGTCAAACGTATTTCAACTGCGTTATTTTTAAATAGGAAGACACATTTTTTATTACATATTCGTGTAGCACGTAAAGAAAAATGAATGTTTTAATTGGACAACTTGTTTTACTTTGTGACAGATGGCGCTGTAATAGCCACAAACGTATAAGTACGTGGTATCACGTAACATTAGGTCAGTGCGGACGGTATTTGCTTCGTGATAAATTACCCGTGTTAAAATGGACCGTATACCAATTGCTGAAAACGTCGATATCGTGTTGATGTATGGCTATTGTGATCAACACACCCAACGGGCGTGTGCTATGTATGCTGCTCGGTATCCTGGACGACATCATCTAAGTTTCCGGATCGTTCGCCGGATAGTTCCGTTATTTAACGAAACAGGAAGTGTTCAGCCACCTGTGAAACGTCAACCACGACCTGCGACAAATGATGATGCCCAAGTAGGTGTTTTAGCTGCTGTCGCGGCTAATCCGCACATCAGTAGCAGACAAATTGCGCGAGAATCGGGAATCCCAAAAACGTCGGTGTTGAGAATGCTACATCAACATCGACTGCACCCATACCATATTTCTATGCACCAAGAATAGCATGGCGACGACTTTGAACGTCGTGTACAGTTCTGCCACTGGGCACAAGAGAAATTACGGGACGATGATAGATTTTTTTGCACGCGTTCTATTTAGCGATGAAGCGTCATTCACCAACAGCGGTAGCATAAACGGGCATAATATGCACTATTGGGCAACGGAAAATCCACGATGGCTGCGACAAGTGGAACATCAGCGACCTTGGCGGGTTAATGTATGGTGCGACATTATGGGAGGAAGGATAATTGGCCCCCATTTTATCGATGGCTATCTAAATGGTGCAATGTGTGCTGATTTCCTACGTAATGTTCTGCCGATGTTACTACAAGATGTTTCACTGCATGACAGAATGGCGATGTTCTTCCCACATGATGGATGTCCGGCACATAGCTCGCGTGCGGTTGAAGCGCTATTGAATAGCATATTTCATGACAGGTGGATTGGTCGTCGAAGCACCATACCATGGCCCGCACTTTCACAGGATCTGACGTCCCCGGATTTCTTTCTGTGGGAAAAGTTGAAGGATATTTGCTATCGTGATCTACCGACAACGCCTGACAACATGCTTCAGCGCATTGTCAATGCATGTGCCTTACGGAAGGCGAACTAGTCGCTGTTGAGAGGAATGTCGTTACACGTATTGCCAAATGCATTGAGGTTGACGGACATCATTTTGAGCATTTATTGCATTAATGTGGTATTTACAGGCAGTCACGCTGTAACAGCATGGATTCTCAGAAATGATAAGTTCACAAAGGTACATGTATCACATTGGAACAACCGAAATAAAATGTTCAAACGTACCTACGTTCTGTATTTCAATTTAAAAAACCTATGAGCCATATGTTTGTGACTATTACAGCGCCATCTATCACTAAGCGAAAAAAGTGGTCCAACTAAAACATTCATATTTCTTTACGTACTACACGAATATTTAATAAAAATTGTGTTCCTATTTAAAAAAAAAAAGAAAAAACGCCGTTGATATCCGTTTTACCCATGGCAGCGCCATCTAGCGGGCCAACCATAGCGCCATCTGGTTTCCCCCTTCAAGTTAGACAAGTTTCGTTCTTTGTAGTTTTTTCGTTTGACGCTTATTTCGTGAGATATTTGTCCCGGTCACGATCAGTGCACCACCCTGTATACTCATACTCCGCACGGAACCTTCCTCTTCCTCTCCCAAATACAGCGAGGGAAAAACGACTGCCTAGACGCCTCCATAACAGTCTTAATTTCTCTTATCTCATGTCTGTGATCCTTAGGCGAAATACAAAATGGGCGACAGCAGAATCGTTCTGCAGTCAGCTGCAGATGCCGTTTCTCTAAGTTTTCTCATTAGCATTTCGCGAGAAGAACGTCGCCCTCGCTCCAGAGATTCCCGCCGAAGTTCGCAAAGCGTCTCCATAATACTCATGTGTGGATCGGAGCTACCGGTAACAAATCTAGCATCCCGTCTCTGAATTTCTTCGATGTCTTCCTTTAATCTGACGTGCTGGAGATCCAAAATACTCGACCAGAACTCAAGGATGTGTCGCTCAAGTATTCTATACAGGGGCTCCCTTACAAATGAACAACATTTTCCTTAAATTCTCCCAATTAACGTAAGTCCACCATAAACCTTCCCTTCTATGTTTCGTACGTGCTCGTTCGTTTTCATAGCGCTTTGAAACCTTTACACCCAGATATTTAATTGACGTGAGCCAGTCAAGCAGCAATATTGTTGTTGTATTCGAATATTATGCGATTGTTTTTCCTACGGATCTGAATTAACTTAATGTTTTCTACATTTATGGCAGGTTTCCATACGTCACACTAACTAGAAATTTTTGATAAGTCATCTTGTATCCTCCTACAGTCACTTAACGACAACATCTTCCCGCAAAGCACAGCATCATCAGCTGATCACCCTGTCCGTCACATCATTTATGTACAAAGAGAATAAGGGCCTTTCTTTCGTCTTTGGTGAACACTCACATGTCTGGGAATCTATTCCATATCCTCGTACATTCGTCAACAGTCTGCAGTTGGGCAACTTGTGAAACGATTTTAGGGAATCTGGGAATATGGAATCTGCCTGTCGCACTTTACCCATTGTTCGTGGGATATCAGGTGAGAAAACGGCAAGCTGAGTTTTGCAAGAGCGATGGTTTCTAAATCCGTGCTGATTTGTGAACATAACTCTTCCGTCTCAAGGACGTCTATAATATCCGAATTGAATATGATCAAAATGTCTGCAGCAGACTGATGTTAGTGTTATTGGTCTGTAATTTTGCAAGTCTGTTCCTTTAACCATCATATATACAGGAGTCAGCTGGGCTTTATTGCAGTCGCTTGAGGCTTTGCGCTTGGCAAGAGATTCGAAATAAATGCATGCCATGTAAGGGGCAAATGCAGCGGAGTACTACTCTAAAAACAACCGTACTGGGATTCCGTCCAGACCTGGAAGTTTATTTGTTTTCAACTCTTTCAGTTCCTTCTCTATGCCAGGGATGCCTATTTACAATATGCTCCACACGGGACTCTGTGCGACGCTCAAAAGACGGTATTGTCCGCCTCTTGTAGCAGAAAATTTTATACTGTTCCTTCATTTTCGCTATTACTCCACTGTCAATGCAGCAACAGACATAGAATGCAACGTATCACGAAAATGTGTTTGGGACACAACACTAGTATGAACAAAAAATTCGGAAACCTGTCAACGTGCACATTGTTACAAGTATTCGAAGTGATACCACGGCGTAGGCAACAATAACACTAACGTCGGTCTGCTGCAGAAGCTTTCATCATATTCAATTTGAATATAATAAACATCATTGAGACGGAAGAGCTTCTCCCACAAATCAGCACAGATTTAGGGTGGACTCCACACTAGGTACTATTTCCGAGTATCAACACCGTAAGTAAACCTATCAGAATCTCGTTCGTACTTTCAAAACCAATACAGCAAACACCTGATGATGTGCTATACCAAAACTTGTAACCGCGAACACATCTCGTTACACAAAATACTTGCATACTGTTACTTGTAACTTACTTGACGCGTCAACAATATAACAAGTTAAACAACCACCACAACATAATAAGAATAATATCAACAGCAAACCGCAGTACTTCTATGTAATGGAATTTTTTTTCCAACATTCTACCCATCTCAACAGCCTGGTCGTTGTTTGTTGCTGTAGTAAGCTAGAAAGCCGTATATTCAGTCCATAATGGTTATAGAGAGCATAAAGAAATGTTACTTTCTATAAAACGCTATAGTAGCAGCAAAACTTAGGAAAAATCTTTTAAGGTAGGATATAAATTAATTTAACTAATTTCTTAACGTCATTTGTGGATGTAGGTTAGTTTGTAGTTGGCTTCTCGACTGTTTCGGCGGAAACTTACGTTGAAGTGAGACACTGCTGTTGATTTTGCTGTTTTTCTCGTCAATTACAAATCCACTAATAATTCTCCTACTAATGTACAGCCGGCCGAAGTGGCCGTGCGGTTAAAGGCGCTGCAGTCTGGAACCGCAAGACTGCTACGGTCGCAGGTTCGAATCCTGCCTCGGGCATGGATGTTTGTGATGTCCTTAGGTTAGTTAGGTTTCACTAGTTCTAAGTTCTAGGGGACTAATGACCTCATAAGTTGAGTCCCATAGTGCTCAGAGCCATTTGAACTAATGTACAAAATCAAATTACCCGCAAGATTGTCTGACATGTGTCTTTCGTAAGATATTGACAAAAAAGGCTTAAAACTACCGAGAAACTGTACAGACATAACCTCCTAAGCAGGCAACTTCATTCATACAACAATAAATGCGTTTGCATCTGAAACTATGGCGGACTGCACCCTTGGTACTATTTAGGAGTATCAACACCGTAAGTAAACCTATCAGAGTCTCGTTCGTACTTTCAAAACCAATACAGCAAACACCTGATGATGTGCTATACCAAAAACTGGTAACGGCGAACACATCTCGTTACATAAAATACTTGCATCGATTTTCAAGATACATTAGCTAGAACACAGACATACTACGTTTTATGGTTTCGGACGCCGGTTCTCTGCTGACACGTTTAATCATTCTCATGTGTGCTTTATTAAAGTTTCACATTTTGGAGCCTCATGGGTACGCCTAATGTGTGCTCTTGGAACGCGAGACACTCGTTTCGTTTCCACACCAGCCTCATATGTCGTCCGTGATGTCACGTAACACGCTCTGACCCTAATGACCCTCGCCGCATTAAAAGTTGGGGACGGAGCTCAATATTCACGTGAGGAATGTGTCGATAAGAAACACTCCCCTACCATTGGGGATTCCGCAGTTAATTCCGAACAAGCCAGTGCCACGTCTTAGATTAAAGAAAGGTCTATTATAGATGACTAGCAAAAAAATAGAAATATGTACTCTATAGTAGCGGTTGCCAACGATGAAGTAAGCAACCACTAAAGTTCTTAAACAACAACGGTAGTACCGAACTCGCAGTCGCAAACTCTGATCCACAGTTTGAATTGAGGTTCTTTGTCACTATGATAAGTGGGACGAATGTAAAGTTAAGCTAATACAAAATACTGTAAATGCTTCTCTCTGAGCTCGCCATGTGTAGGTTATCGTAGATGTTGAAGTTGCTAATGTGTCGCTTTAAATTTCGCTTCTGTAAGTGCAAGTACATTACTCTCTGCTGTTGGTGTCGTACACTGAAGACTGGATTAATTGTTGTCGTTATTCGGGTAATCCAAAATACGGGAAACTGAATGTGTCGTACAGAGAAGACCGGATTAATTGTTCCCGTTATTCGGATAATCCATCATTCGGATAACTGAATGTATTAAGAAAAGCGATCTTCGTGTTACATGTATGGTTATCTTTAAGGTATGTTGTCATTTGGTTATCTTTGTAGGATTAATACATTGAGTTAGATGTGTATTTAGAAGAATGAATACGAATTAAACTTATTCAAATCAGTGTTTATTCAAGAGATTAGACGTATTTTCGTACGTACGTACATATTTTCTGAAAATTACGAAAATACTACAACCTTAATCATGAAATACCTAAAAGAAAGTCACATAGGAGAGTCACTGTAGTTTAATTTTGTTTAAAATATTTGACCATTGTCACCTGACGTAAATAAATTCTTATCTTCATTGCCACTACGTTAAGAATTCGTTTTCACTATAGTATACTTCCGGTATCACAATCTGTCTGTTTTTAGAACAATTTGAAAGATGTTAGCAGGGCTTGAAATGCATCTGCATGAGATGGTCCTGCATTATTTTCTGCGTTACGTTTTCTTCTGTTTTATATTCCCGCATTTCCTGCTGTTTATTTGCTGCAATATGTTTCCAATAATTTTGTCATCCGACATGATCTGAAAAACTTGATCATAACTGTCTCAGCTGCGCCACTCATTCACATTCCTGGCATATTTGTATGTATGTCGTTAGATCATTTATATCCTCCAAAACAGAATATCAGCATCAAGTATTCAATTTTCGTGCTACCGTTTTGATGTTCTGTTCCAAGCTTTGTCCAAAGTCTTCCTTTCTCTCAAATCCCAAGCATCCACACCCATGTAACAACACACCATTGAATTCATCTCTTTGAAAAACGCAAAACTACTTCTACGTTATCTTCTTCAACAGATAACAACCGACATAAGCGTCGCTTTCTATAAAGTTGTTTTAATGTTTCAGTAACACTTCGCTCGAGTGGTTGTAGCGAGAATGTTACATTAGCAGGCAAAAATTTTACTGTAAACATTCCATTTTTTCTTTCCAACAGTTCAGCCATAAAAGTGGAAATTTTCCTCGTTTACCAAGTTTCGTTTTGAATTTATTTATTTTTTACTTCAGCGATAAAAAAGTGTTGTCATACCAGTCAATGAATATTTCGGCATTCATCCATGCACTTTTATGGTTTTTATAGGCTGAGGGAACCCTGATATTTTAGAAGAAGCAGGAGTTTTTGGGTTTTCCGATGAGGAACAAACGCACTTTAAGGGTTCCGGTAGTGCTTGCTTGTTACTCGCTGTTTACTGGTTTTATATCCTGGAGCTGAACACTCTCGCCGAAAAGTTAAAAGATTTAGACGGTAACGATTTCCAGTTTCACCCGGTTTCATCGGCGTTGTAAAGAAAGCCCAAGTCATAGTCATTTATCCGAATTCTTTTTTTTTCTAACCATATTTCAAAAAATTTCCGGCAGCTGCATCAGCTGACATTTTTCCACCATGTTTTCCAATTCGCAAATTCTTGACGAGACGTAAACCTGTACTACCATCCGTTACTTGCCACAAACGATTCATTGGCCCTATTTCTTTATTTTACTGTAACGCCCTTTAACAGAGCAAAGGACTAGATATTGGTTTCAGCTGATCGTTGTAAAAACCAAAAGTACAAAATTTCTTTTAAAAATTAATTTTTCGGTTCCTTCAGAACTTTTCGATATTCATTCCCGTCTTCACTATCAAGATTGCAGGTGCACTTCAAAGTTGAATCGGTATTCTTCTTAATACCGCAATCGTAGCAGTATCTATACTACACTTATCGGCTAACTTCGCTCTTCTGAGCGGCACGAACCCGCGCAAGCTGCTTAACGCTTTCGGGCGCTAAGTGGCAAGAGCTTCGGCTCCACTTCCTGCAACTTCGGTTGCAAATCTCCCCAGCGGGACTCTCCCGTTCTTTGGTAGGGTAATCTCAGTGTCAGGGGCCCGTTCACGTCGGATAACCCCGCGCACTGTAGGCCGCTCTCTTCAACCCGCGCTCTCTTGCGCCGCGCATTGCACTCCGCGCAGATAGGTCGTAGGGACACCCCTCTTCTGTAGGAACAAGGTACACAGCGCTTTCGCTAAAAAGCATTATTGTCGCTCCTTAAAAAGAGCAAAATTGTCGTGTTCCATCCTTCCCTATCCAAATAAATAATTACTCCTGAAACAGCAAAGATGTCCGATCTTTCCTGTGCTTCCCCACCACTCACCCGCAGCAAAGCTGCAGCACAAGAGGCGGTAATGCCGGCTACTCCTGCCATCATTTCCGTCCCGCTGCCCACCTTCCAGGAGCAGGTTGCCCTGAAGGACCAGCAGATCGCGGAACAGCTGGAGCTGATCGCAGAGCTGATGGGCAGCGAAAACACACGAACAGAAACACCCACACCACACACACAGGCACCTGCTGAACAACAGGACATGCCCCCTATTTCACCTCTGGCGGCCCAGGCACCGACGGAACCGGTTCCAGAGCCGACAGAGGACACAACAAACACTGATGAAGACGGGCCGTGGCAGCAGGTTGGCCCAAGGCGCAAACAGCAGCCAACTACACAAACAAGTGAGCCCACAAACTCACGAGGCAACGGCCAAGCGCTGCTGCCAACACCATCCACGCCGCGAACAAACAATAACAACACAGGGACCAACACAAACAACCCTGCGACTGCAGCAACCACAAACATACACGCAGCTACGCAGAACACTAACAACACCGCGACCGGCTTCCCACCGGTCATCATTCACAACTATGGAGACCTAAGTCTCCTAAACAGAGAATTTAACAATAAGCACAGCCCCACAACATACTACTCCAAGCTCACCGGGGAACACGCCGCACTGTACGTGGCGAACAAGACAGACTACACGAATCTACTGGACTTTCTCAAAGAAAGGAAGGTAGAACACTTCACGTACAGGACAGTCTTGGAAAAAACACAACAGTACGTGATTAAGGGGATAGACTCACGAACCCCGACCGACACGGTACACAACGAACTCTCTGCTCTCGGGTGGGAGTGCATTCGGGTAAACCGGATGTCAGAGTTCGGCACAGCGAGACCGTCACATAACTACATGGCGGAGCTGGCCGACACGGCCAAATCCCGCGACCTGCTGAAGTTAAAATTATTTCTTCACATGGTCGTTAATGTAGAGGTGTACAACACGCCGCGCACCCCCCAACAATGCCACAACTGCCAGCGCTATGCGCACGCGGGTATCAGATGCGGTCTCGCACCCCGCTGCCGCATCTGCGCTGGCGGTCACACAACCCAACGCTGCAAACTCCCCAACACAGCACCTCGCAAGTGCGCCAACTGTGGTGCTGCCCATCCGGCAAACTACAGAGGGTGCATTGCATACAAAGCAGCTCTGAGGCGCAAAATCGCCAAACATGCGAAACCAACCGCCATCACAGTTCCAAAACCGCCCCCGCGCCCAGTAAGAAGTGGATTATCCTTCGCTGGAGCGGTCGCTGGCAGCCCCAGCAGCGCGGGACGGTCAGAGGAGCCCCGGAGCTCAGAACACGCTCAGCAAACACCCCCAGCAACAGGCACACAACAGACATGCACAACAAATGACACCACACCCGCACCGGGCACACCGCACGAAACAAGCAACAACACCACCCTACCCCCTGAGATCGCGAACTGCAGCCCACCACAGGCTACAGAAAACGCACACACACAGGGACAACCACAGCGCCAGAGGAGGAGGAGAAGGAGAAACAGCCGCAGCACGAGGAACACGACCGCACCACAACAAGTACACAGTCAACAGAACACCAACACCCACGAACACATCCCGGACACCAACTCAACAACCCACATAACACACCCACTCACCTCAGAAAATACACAGGCGCCCACAACTGCCACACGAACAACCGACTCGCAGGCCAGCCCTCACCAAACGCCAACACTGGAACAAGCGGCCGCTAACACGACCAACAACTCCCAGGCCGACATGACCAACATCACAACAACATTCCAGAGAATAATGGAAACATTATTCCCCGGACGCACGACCACCGAAATAGTCACGAAGATTATGGGGTGTGTCTCACAACTCTTTATGCAGTTCATGTCGGGTACGCTCAACTGGACTAGCTTCCAAGCCACTATCACACCGCTCTTTACACTACTACATGGATAATACACCACACCAGCCCCGAAACGCAGACTTAAACACAGTCACACAGATCCTGTTTTGGAATGCCAACGGGATCGCAAACAAAAAAGCCGAGATGGCCGCGTTCATGGAGCGAAAGGGTATCCGAATCGCTCTTGTGAACGAAACACTGCTTACGCCTCGCAAACAACTAAACCTCCCAGGTTATTGCGTCTATCGTACCGACCGAGCGGATGGCAGGAGGGGAGGCGGCACGGCAATCATTATACACAGAGACATAGACCACACGAACATCGAGCTCCCAGCACTTGAAAGACTGGAGGCTACGGCCATTAGGGTCAAGTTCAACGGAGCCAACACCACACTGGTATCGCTATACAATCCTCCTAAAAACATAGTAACACGCGATATCAGCACAGTACTCAACATGGCACCGCGAGTAATAGCCGCTGGAGACCTCAACGCAAAACACCCCGATTGGAACTCACGAATACGAACCTCCAACGGCAAGAAACTGTACGAACACGCACTAGGCCGAAACTACATTATACTTGGGCCGGACGTTCCCACGTTCGTGCCTACACAGGCCCGACATAGGCCAGACGTGTTAGACATAGCCCTCATAAAGGGCATCACATGCACACTCAACCTAACGGTTGAAAACGATCTGGACTCAGACCACATGCCTGTAATACTGCACATGGAAGAGACACTGCAGGACATTGAACCACGCAGGATGCTTAACTACAAACGTGCGAACTGGACACTGTTCAAGGAAACGCTTGATAGTCGCATTCCTGACACCCACGAAATTAACAACACACAGCAAATTGATGAGGCTGTGGAGGCTCTCACAACTGCCGTCCAAGACGCAATGACTGACGCCATTCCATTTACAACACCAAGACAACACTCGACGGCCCTGCCCCAGGAAATCCTGGGCCTTATCTCAATGAGGAACCGCCTCAGGAGATACTGGCAGCGTACCAGGCGCCCGTTCTATAAACTGCACGTGAACAGACTCCAGGGCATAATACGGAATAAAATCCAAACATTCAGAAACGAACAATGGGGACAGAGACTCGCTCGGCTGGATACCACACGTCCTGGCGTGTGGCAGCTGGCCAGACACTTCACCAGGGAGAAACATTACATTCCCACGTTACAAGGACCAGACGGCCCAGCCTACTCCGCGACGGAGAAGGCAGAGCTTATGGCCACAACACTTGCAGCGTCCTTCATGCCGAATCTGGTTCCTTCAGACCCAGCATTCACACTTGAAACGGACCAGGAGGTTACACGACTTGTAGCCCAGCCCTCGCGCGACGTAATCAGACGTGCTAGCACAAATGAAGTCACATGGGCTATCAAGCACACCAACGCTAGAAAAGCCCCTGGGCCTGATGGCATTCAAAACCGTGTCCTCCAGGAGTTCACGGATAAAGCCGTAGAATACCTCACACACCTAACGAATGCCATCCTGACACACCAACACTTCCCTGACTTTTGGAAGGCGGCCAAGGGCCTGATGTTCAGGAAGCCAGGGAAAGACCACTCCCTCCCACAAAATTACCGACCCATCAGTCTGCTGTGCTCGCTCAGCAAGATTGTTGAGAAGGTAATACTAAAACGTATCACTAGGCATTGCATCGCCAACGACACCCTAAGACCGGAGCAACTCGGCTTTAGGAATCACCACTCGACAACACAACAACTCCTCCGCGTAGTCGAACATATAACACACGGCTACAACATGAACAAAGCCACAGGGGCCGTGTTCCTAGACATCGAAAAGGCTTTCGATCGTCTCTGGCACAACGGACTCATACGCAAACTAAGCGAAGCTGGTTTCCCAGACGGACTCGTACGTCTCATACACTCATATCTCACGAACAGATGTTTCAACACTAACGTGCAGGATAAACAATCAACACAACACGGTATCCAAGCTGGAGTACCCCAAGGAAGCATTCTGGGGCCCATCTTGTTTAACCTGTACATTAATGACTACCCAGCGACACGAAACACGACGTTAGCCGTCTACGCGGATGACACAGCCATCCTCGCGCAAGACTGGAAACCGTCGAACATCAACTCACGAATACAGACAGCACTCAGAACAGCTGAGCCTTGGCTGGAGCGATGGCGTATTAAAGTAAACGTCGACAAGTGCGAAGCAGTTCTGTTCACACGCAGACCGAAACTACTGCGCAAACACCAACACTGTAGACCGATAACACTACATACACGCCCAATACGTTTCCGAGAGAAAGTCAGATACCTTGGTGTCTGGCTGGACCGGAAACTTACATGGGGGGACCACATCGAATACGTTGCCAACCGAGCGCACGCGAGGCTCAAACAGCTCTACCCAATGCTCAACAGGGAAAGCACACTGAATAGGAGGGTGTCGAGGTCCTTATACACTACACTGATTAGACCTCTGATGACGTACGCAGCTCCCGTCTGGGGATATGCAGCTCCCACACGACTGCGCCGCCTGCAGATCATACAGAACAAAGTGCTACGAATCATTAGCAATGCTCCACGCTACACACGCACCGTGGATCTTCACCATGAATACCGCCTTGATACCCTCAAGGAAGTATTCAAGAAACACGCTACACGACTATACAGGAACTCGAGACACTCGAACAATCCTTTCATCCTCACTCTGGGAAACTACGATCACAACCACAGGTGGAAACACAAGCGACCAAAGACACTGCTAGCTAGGGCATAACCACCTATGGTAAACTAACATACGCAAACAGCGACAAACGTCGGTAAGCCCCTGCATATCAGCAATACTGACTGGCAACTACCAGCTGCTATTAGAGCCGACCAACAGGCCACAGCAGGGACACCGACGAGCTCGCCCACAGACGCACGAACAATCTCCCAACACTCCCTCACACTGTGCCTCCGGTATATGACCTATCGGACACAAGACCGATAACAAACATAACTGTTGCAGGTCGCAGGACGCTGAACGAGGACTCTGTACCAGCACCCAGCGCCAGCCGCCGAGCAGCACAAACGCACAACGTCAAGGTATCGACATGCATGATACCCACTACTAACAAAGCCTATCCTTGCACAACCTATCGCAGGCAGCAAGACAACCGCTACTGCTCTTGCCGCCCGACCTAACTTTGCCAGAGGTTTTTTTCCCTTGGCTCTTGCCTTGGCACTTTTTTTCCTCTGCCCTTCAAACCGCTACCCTTCGTCAGATTTCGACCAATCTATCTCCAGATGAGCGCGTATTAATGGTTAATCCTAACCAGACGTACGCAAACATCGCAGTACCCACATCCTGCGACACCTCACTTTAGTGAATACTAACCCTTATGCAGAGATGGCAGTAGACCTTTTGTGTTGGCCATCATGCCGGTGTGGGCGTGGAGGGGCTCCACCTCTTGTTAAAAAAAAAAAAAGAAATATCGGCTAACTTACGGTCATTTTCTCCTCTTTTAATGAATCAATAATGCTTATGTTATCTTTAAGCGATAACACCACTCTGTTGTGCTTTGACATTTTTAAGCACAAACGCGACACGGCGCAGCGATTGGCAGATGTTTTATCTCAACCAATAATGAAACGACCGTGTCAGAAATTGTGTGTGGTGCGTGTGGGTAGTGCCTGCGCGACATGTCCGCGCACGCACGGACTACACTACAAAGATATTTGCTCGCGGTTGACAATCCAGACTGAGGTGCAGATAATAGAGTCTCTACCCTATTCCTAAAATAGGCAAATTCAATGGCATGTCGCTCCTCAAAATCCGAACACTAGTTTCGAAGTAAATACACCGATGTCCAAAATTACAGCAACAAACGAAAATATTTCAAGGTTGCGTTTATTTTGCCACAAAATGGTATAAACAGGTGACAATAAAGTAGAAACAATGTAAAGTATACATAACGTAAACAACTACAACATGCATAACAATAAACAAAAATATTCTTCGTTTCTTCCAACTTAACGGATTTGCACTCACGTTTCGACAACTGGTTAATGTGCTCAGCCTGGGTTGTGACCATCTCTAGCAGCAATACAGGTCTGACAATGACGGAGCATGCTGTGAATTATGTCATCAATATCATGTTGAGACAATGACACCCATTCTTCCTGCGGAGTTGCTCGCAAGTCTTGGAGAGTGGTTGGTAGATGCCGACGTGTTGCAAACCGTCGCGTTCATGCATCGCAGACATCGTGTATGCGATTCAAATGGGAAGAGCGAGCAGGCCACACTACGTGTGCAAGATCTTCCGTCTCCAAGAATACATCACCCACCTGTGCTCTATGAGAGACTGAAGCGCCTAGAACCGCTTGGCCACTCCGGCCGGCCGATGACGTCAGATGTTAAGCCCCATAGTGCTCAGAGCCATTCCAACTGTTCCTATTTCGACAGAACCGGAAAAGAAAAAAAATGAACACTTAAATTATTTCCTTGCTAGCTCTGCTATCTTTTATTTTATTACGATAATCATCTCCGTATGTGTGTAGGTATCAACAAAATATTTTCGCATTCGTAGGAGAACGTCGTAGATTAGAATTTCCTTGAAAAGACCACGTCGCAACGAAAAACACGTGCACCATATCCGTCGCACTGTCTTCCCAACTTCTCGATAATGCAAAACAAACTGCCCTTCTCTGATCTTTGTACACGTCCTCTATCAGTCGTACTTGCTAGCGATCTCATACTTCACGGCAGTACTCTAACTCAGGACGGTCATGTGTTGTGTAGGCAGTCTCTTTAGTAGACTGTTGTGTCAATAAAACGCAGTCTTTGGTTTGCCTTCCCCACAATATTATCTATGTGATCGATCCAGTTTAAGTTGTTCGTAACTCCAATCTCTAGGTATTTAGTTGAACTGACGGCCTTTAGATTTGTCTGATTTATCGTGTAACCGAAATTTAGCGGATACTTTTCAGTGCTCGTGTGGATGACTTCACACTTTTGTGGTACGTTCCTATGGGACCAAATGGCTGATGCCATCGGTCCCTAGGCTTACACACTACTTAATCTAACTTTAACTTACGGTAAGGACAACACACACACACACACACACACACACACGCGCCCGAGACAGGACTCGAACCTCCGACGGGGGAACCCGCGCGGGACCGTGGCAAGGCGCGTTAAACAACGCGGCTATTTAGGTTCAACTGCCACTTTTCGTACCACACAGATAGTCTGTCTAAATACAGGGTTATTCAAAAAGAATACCACAACTTTAGGAATTTAAAACTCTGCAACGACAAAAGGCAGAGCTAAGCACTATCTGTCGACGAATTAAGGGAGCTATAAAGTTTCATTTAGTTGTACATTTGTTGGCTTGAGGCGCTGTTGACTAGGCGTCAGCGTCAGTTGATGCTAAGATGGCGACCGCTCAACAGAAAGCTTTTTGTGTCGTTGAGTACGGCAGAAGTGAATCGACGACAGTTGTTCAGCGTGCATTTCGAACGAAGTATGGTGTTAAACCTCCTGATTGGTTGTGTATTAAACGTTGGTATAAACAGTTTACAGAGAATGGGTGTTTGTGCAAAGGGAAAAATTCTGGACGGCCGAGAACGAGTGATGAAAATGTAGCACGCATCCAGCAAGCATTTGTTCGCAGCCCAGGAAAATCGACTCGCAGAGCTAGCAGAGAGCTGCAAATTCCACAATCAACTGTATGGAGAGTCCTACGAAAAAGGTTAGTTATGAAACCTTATCGTCTGAAATTGGTTCAAGCACTGTCTGCAGCTGATAAGATTAAAAAACTACCCGAGGCGATGGATCGGCCGCCAGGCAGCCCGTGACAGAGCACTTCATCACTGGCCCTGATCTTACCCCCTGCGATTTTTTCTTATGGGGGTATGTTAAGGATATGGTGTTTCGGCCACCTCTCCCAGCCACCATTGATGATTTGAAACGAGAAATAACAGCAGCTATCCAAACTGTTACGCCTGATATGCTACAGAGAGTGTGGAACGAGTTGGAGTATCGGGTTGATATTGCTCGAGTGTCTGGAGGGGGCCATATTGAACATCTCTGAACTTGTTTTTGAGTGAAAAAAAATCTTTTTAAATGCTCTTTGTAACGTGTATAACAGAAGGTTATATTATGTTTCTTTCATTAAATACACATTTTTAAAGTTGTGGTATTCTTTTTGAATCACCCTGTATATTGGGAAGAAGACATTGGATATCAAGAAAACGAAAGTGGAACAGAATCGTATAAGATAGTGAAATACGACCAAGAAGAATTCGGCAAACCTACGGTTGCCGACGGATTCGGCTGAATCAGACGAAGAAGACAGTGCACAGTGGTCGGACTTTGATTTACGGAGGACCAATAATAAATTTGAATGATCCCCGGGTCGAAACACATTTCCCAAAGATACACAGAGCGTCGAGGATATCATAGAATTATGTATTGGGAACGATCTAATTGAATATATCGTATTAGCAACGAAACCAACAAGTACACCATTCAGAATTGCAATAGAAGGAAACTGAATTTAAAAAATGCCAAATTTGTCGACGTTACGGGATCAGAACTTAGAAAATGGTTTGGGCGTGCTATCCTTATGAGAATTTTAAACAAAGCATGGATCGATGATTTTGGTCAACGAATGCATTGATAGACACACCGATATTTCGCAAAACGATGTCCCGCAACCGATTCAGACAAATATCATCATTTTTTCATTTTGCCGACAGCAACAATAAACCGGATAATGCCGACCGACTTGTCAAAGTGCAATTCGTAATTGATTATTTTTCCAAAAAGTTTAAAGAAACGTTTAAGTCAAAACATCTGAAGTTGAAGGAATGATACCGTAGCGTGGACGGATAAATTTTATAGTTTACAATCCTTCGAAAATTAGGAAATGCACCATACACATTCGGATACTGTGCGATTCGAGTACGGGGTACATTTCCTCATTCAAGATATACTCCAGAGCTGGACAGCCTTTAGCAAAAACAGTGGTGGAACTATTGACACCTTGTGATGGAAAGTGGCATCACCTCCGCATGGATGGTTATTGTAACAGTGTAGACCTTGCCGAGAAATTACTTTAAATGAAAATTCGAGTTTGTGGAACGATACGGCAAAATAGAGGATTTCAGGAAAATTAATGCGCGCAAAAGTCAATGTGTTTGAAGCTTGTCATCAACGCAAAGGTGACAAGCGGTCGGCGACAAGCCAAGCAATCCGGCTTAACGCTGCCGGCGCCAAGCGAATAAATTTGTACGAGACGTGGGGACGGCTGTGTGTTAATTGCGGTGACGTGCTCCACACAGTCAATGAGCAGCGGGCCCAGGCAGTCAAAGAAAAACATCGTCATGATTTTCCCCCGCCGCTGGAGAGCCTGCTGTTTCGACAACGCTCCAGCCATTCTGTTATTTACAATGGAGGACCCTACAGTATTGTCGCATTTTATCAGGTGCGATCAAAAAGTTTGCGTTTCAGGGCCACACTTACCTCTCGGGTGCATGTCGGGCCTATATGCCAGCATCGGAGTCGCCCTGTATTGCATGTATGCTGCAGCAGCGCACTGAAACGGAAACATTTCGATCGACCTTTATAAATCTCGTACCATTGAAAAGATGAGTGAAATAGATGTGTCAGTCGCGTTGAGGAACAGCTGAAATTGTTAAAACTGAACAAAATTCCGGGACCCGTTACTATTTGCGGATGATTTAGCCCTTCGGCTCAATACAAATTTCCGTAGATCGCCCGAACAAAAAACCATGCCCAATAGTTGGAAGAAAGGCAGGTCACACCCGTCTGCAAGAAGGGTAGCAGAAGTGATCCACCAAACTACAGTTCAATATCCTTTACGTCTTTCTGTTGTAGAATCTTTGAACATATTCTGAGCTCAAACGTAATCAGGTATCTGAAACAGGATAAGCTCCTTCCTGCAACCACTATGAATTCTGAAAATAATGATCATGTGAAACCCAACTCACTCGTTTCTCACACGACACACTCAAAACCGTGGATCAAGGCGTTCAGCTAGCTGCAGTAATTCTCGATTTCCGAAAAGCGTTTGACTCAGTGCAAGATCTACGCTTATTATCAAAACTGCGATGGTATAGGGTACCAAGCGTAATTGGTGAATGGATTGAGGATTTGCTTTGGTAGGGAGGATGTGTCACGTTGTCTTGGATGGAGAGTCGTCGACAAACGTAGCAGTAACTTCGTGTTTGCCCCAGGGAAGTGTGTTGGGGCCACAGCTGTTCTTGTTGTGTATTAGTACCCTTGCTGACAGTATTAATATAAATCTCAGACTTTCCGGAGATGATACTGTTATGTGTAATGATGTGGTGCGTGAACGAAGGCACACAAATACTCACTCACGTCTTGATAAGGATTCAACCTGGTGCAACGATTGGCAACTTGCTTTCAGTTTTCAAATATGTAAAATTGTGCACTTCACGAAACGAAGGAGTGCTGTGACTATAACATCAATGACTCACATCTGGCCGGCCGGGGTGGCCTAGCGGTTCTAGGCGCTACAGTCTGGAATCCCGCAACCGCTACGGTCGCAGGTTCGAATCCTGTCTCGGGCATGGATGTGTGTGATGTCCTTAGTTTTTTTTTTTTTTTTTTTTTTTTTTTTTTTTTTTTTTTGTCGTCAATCTACTGACTGGTTTGATGCGGCTCGCCACGAATTCCTTTCCTGTGCTAACCTCTTCATCTCAGAGTAGCACTTGCAACAATGTCCTCAATTAT